>NC_091479.1:74329810-74392310 GCF_036971445.1 Narcine bancroftii
TTAGGACTAGGGTTAACCATTAAACATTTCACTTATGCACTTAAGAAATTTTCTCAAAATGTGAACTGAATTCCAAACTCAAAACATCAATCTTCATAATATGTCAAAACTTAATAATGAAAGGAATGAGCGATCTCTGCGGAAGGTGGAGAAGGGAGAAGATAGGGAGGTGTGTCTGGTGGTGGGATTCTTTCACCCTGACCTCATATTCACTTGGTCTATTTCTGGCAACTCTCCCCTTTATCGATCTCTCTGTCTCCATCTCAGGAAAGAAACTTTCTACAGACATTTTCTATCAACCCATAAACTCCTACAATTACCTCGATTATACCTCTTCGCACCCTGTCAGGATTTTATTCCTTTCTCTCAATTCATCCATCTCCGAGACATTTGCTCCCAGGATGAGGTCTTCCATTCCAGATCATCTGAGATGTCCTCCTTCAAAAAATGTTTCCCCTCTACCACCATCAATTCACCCTTTTTTCCCACACACGTGCCACCTTAAGTAATCCCTTACTAATCACAGAGAACCTATGTCGTAGATGCAACAAGGATAAGATTCCCCTTGTCCTCACCTATTACCCTACCAGCCTCCACATTCCAACATATTAACCTCTGCAATTTCCATCATCTACAACATGATGCCACCAACAGTCACATCCTCCCTCCTCCACCTTCCACAGGGACTGCTTCCTCTGTGACTCCCTCATCCACTTATTGTCAGTCTATCAGGCTATAGCAGTATCTTGGGAGGGGGAGTGGTTTAGCGAGCCAGAGAAGTTGATGTTAATGCCATCCAGTTTAAGGGAGCCCAAATGGAAGATGAGGTGTTGTTCCTCTAATTTGCAAGTGGAGTCTGGCAGTGCATGAGACCATGGACAGACATGTGAGCAAGGGAATGGGATAAGAAATTGAAATGGGTACCACTGGAAGATCAACACTATTGCAGTGGACAGAGCAATCTCCCAGTCTGCACCTAGCCTCTCTGATGTAGAGGAGACCACATCGGGAGCATCGGATGCAGTAGATGACACCTGCAAATTCACAAGTGAAGTGTTGTGTTATTGACCATTGTAGACCTCGTCGAAAGAACCAAAGACTTGTTGATCCAAACCAAGGCTTTTATTAGTAAAAGACAGGAGCTCTTCACAGGTGGCCGACCAGTCCGGAATGATCCGACCTGGCTAGGGACACAACCCTTTAAGGCCCAGACAGTAGGTGTGGCTAAGCTCTCAGCCAATCGCGGTAAGGACAGTCATTACATACTCTAGATACTGTAACTATATACATTGGTGATAGGTCTGTACTATCACAATCATGGACTGATCTTTTGGACTGTGGATTGTTATCATAATGGATGGAATTCTGAGGAACCAGATGGTGATTATATTCTACTGAATTCCAGCTCCATAACCATTTGCAAAATGACTTAAGTAATCAGAAAAATGTCAGCGATAAAGGAATGACCCACACTCTGTGTGACTTGTGGTGCAACTGGGTTAAGCCATGCAGACAGAGAGGAAATGGAACATTCAGAACGGCAGTTGGAGTAGTGGAGACCAAGATAATGAAGGGTTTGAAACCACAATTTGAGAACCAAGGGAAGTCCTTGAGCTCAGGCTCAAAACGTAAACAGTATACCCCTTTATCTTCAAGATTGCTGTAAGACCATCTTAGATACCCACGTTCAGTAATTTTCAATTTGTTTCTTTGCTTGGAAAAAAGCTGGGCAACTGCACTGAAGTCTCACTCTACTAAATATGATGTTGCGAAGGAAGAAAATACGCTAAGTTTTTGTCTGCTTTATCAGAGTGCTTTTATTATAATCACAGCATCTGTGGACTCCTGTTTCTCTCCTTAACTATGAACAACAGGACCAAGAGAGGAGAGTTGTTTATGGTTCTTACAACAGGGATCTATTTAATTTCTGACTGAATGCTGATATTTGATAAATTGCAAATATAATACAAATTAAAACATTTTTCAGAGCTTGGAACCCCTCCCAGTGGCGGAACCAAATTTATCACCTCCATTGAATGACGCAGAAACGGTTGAAGTGGAGCCTGAAACCAAACAGGAGATTCTGGGGAATAAACAGGTGATTATTTACTGGATATTTTTAAGTTGCCATTTGAGATAAAAACTAGAAGACATGGGTTAAGGGTGAAAGAGGAAAAGTTTAAAGGGAACATTAGGGGGAACTTGGAATGAGCTTCCAGCTGAATTGGTAAATGCTGGCCCAATTTTGACATTTAAGAAAAGAATAGACAAATACATAGACAGGAGGGGTATAGAGGTACATGGTCAGGTGCAGGTCAGTGGGACTAGGCAAAAAAATAGTTTGGCACAGACTAGAAGGACCTAATGGCTCTTCTTGTGAAGTTTTATGGTTCAAAGTTCGTGAATGAGATTTTTTTTGAGTCATTTTGTCATCTTCTGAGGAACCAGATGGTGATTATATTCTACTGAATTCCAGCTCCATAACCATTTGCAAAATGACTTAAGTAATCAGAAAAATGTCAGCGATAAAGGAATGACCCACATGAAAATTTCTCTTTTCTCTCTGATTCTCCTTTCAGGTGATTGTTCAGCACGTGCACATTGATGGAATCAGCAGGACGAAAGATGACTTTTTAGTACATGAAATAGCTGATGTATTCAAAGCTAAAAACCTAATTGAAGTAAGTATTTTAAGCAAGTTCTGAATTTTATTGCATAACATTCCAGAAATAACTTAGTATATGTGAACTTAGAAGTTTAAGGTTTGATTTGACTGACATTTTCACTATGAGAAACATAGAATAGGTAGAAGAAGCTTTAATTTCTTTTGGTTGCTGCATCTAGGGCTAGGAGATTACGTATAATTAGGAGGGACAGTCTTTGTGTCATAATGATGGATTTAAGGTGAGGGAAGAGAGATTTAATCGGTATATGAGGGGTAATATTTTTCACACAAAAGGTGGCAGTGTATGGACCAGGCTGCAGGAAGAAGGAGTAGTTGAAGCACGTACTATTGCAACATTTAAGAAAAATTTGGATGGATATATAGATAGAATAGGTTTAGAGCAGGCTGCCACCCCCTTGGCTCCCAGCTCACATCTCTAGTGTTCCCCCAACAATCCCCCCTCCCCCTCCCCCACCCCAACCCCACACACATACAATGAACACACACCTTTCTTGGTATTAGGACTACTGCAAATTTAAAACAACAACTAATCTAACACTATAAACAACTGTATGTATTTCACAAATAAAACTTATAGTAAGCCAATTTACCTGTAACTACATTGTCTTCACCGTTTTAGTGGGATGAATGTGCTTGCTGCAGGGATATCAGCTTCTCAATATCAGGCAGGAAGGCACTAAGAGGTCTTAGATACCCACGTTCAGTAATTTTCAATTTGTTTCTTTGCTTGGAAAGAAGATGGGCAACTGCACTGAAGTCTCACTCTGATGTTGCGAAGGAAGAAAATACACTAAGTTTTTGTCTGCTTTATCAGAGTGCATTTTCTTCAGATGTTCAAGAAGCTGGGAAGGTTTCATGGCTTCATTTGAAAAGACTCTTTCACATGGTTGGCACATGGGTTGCTGATACAAATCCACCATTCAGATATTCCACACTTTATTGCCTACTTCTTTATTGTTTCCTGTACTGCAGCCATATTTTATTCTGCAACAAAAAAAAGTTATTTTTGAAAATCATGCCAATCTCCACAAAATGCAGCAGAAAAAAACATAAGGAAATATAATTGGAAAGCAATTACTAGGAAAAGTACATGTGAAAAGTACGAATGTGAAACAAAAAAAATCAAATACTTAAGAACTACTTAACATTAGAAGTTACAGTTAGATGTAAATACATAATGAAAATGACATAAGAACCACTTAACATTAGAAGTTACAGATAGATGTAAATAAATAATGAAAACTACAATGTGCAGCTAGTGACACAACATAGCCTATATATGTAGAACATGCATATGTGTATTCATGAAATATACTGGTAAGTTAATGCTGCCTGATGTTACATAAATATAAATAAATGAATATATCGGGTACCGCTACAGAGGAAAATGACAAATCATAGCAAAACACAGTGGAAAAACATAAGGAAATATTGTGGGATCCCCATCATATTTTTATTATGTCATAATTTAAATGTACATTACAAGACTGAAGATTATTTCCAATGCTTACAAACCTAAAGCCTTGGCCCTGTAGTTTTACTACAGTTCAGATTTGGTTAATTAATGGGTTTTCACAAAATAACAGTGGATATTTTTTTCCCTTTCAACAGGTGATGAAGAAATCTCATGAAGCCCGTGAGCGGTTGCTTCATTTGGGAATATTTAGAAATGTTGAAGTCCTCATTGACACTGCCCAGGGTAACTTTGACAATATTTTTGTTCTTGCTTCTGTAATCTAGTGGCTGTTGGGTACTTGGATGTCAGCACAGCTAAATACCATTCCCAATAGAACATAGTACAGCACAGGAACAGGCCTTCAGCCCATCAATTGTGCAGTGAACATGATGCTAAATTAAACTAAATCTCTCCTGCTTACACATAATTCATACCCCTCCATTCCCTGAATATTTATGTGTCTTATCTAGAAGCCTCTTAAGCAGTACTATCCTATATCCTTCCACTAGTATCCCTGGCAGCCTATTCCAGTCACCAACCATTATGTTTTTCAAAAATAAAATTTGCCTGCATATCGCCTTTAAAATTTTGCTATCTCATCTTAAATGTTTGCCCTCGATTATTTGACATTTTTACCTTGGGAAAAAAAACATTTCTGACATCTAACCTATCAATGCCTCATCATTTCATAAATTTCCATCAGGTGTCCTCTCAGCTTCTGATGCTCCAAGAAAAATCACCCATGTTTGTCCAACCTTTTGTAACAATTCTTCCCCTCTAATCCGGACATTATCCTGTAAACCTCTTTTGTAGCCTTTCCAAAGATTCCACGTCCTTTCTGTAATGGAGTGACCAGAAATGCACATTATTATCCCCAGTGTGGTCAAGCAAAAGTTTTATATAGCTGCAATATGACTTCCTTACTGTTGTACTCATTGCCCTAACCAATATAGGGCAATAAAAGTTTTCTTTACCATTGTATCAATTTTTGGCCACATTCAGGAACCTGTGGACTTGGAACCCCAGATTCCTCTGTTCATCAGTACTGAATCCAGCTATTAAGTCAGTACTTTCCCCTTATATTTGACTTTTTTACCTCACACTTGTTCACACCTGTAGCTGATCTACATCTTTTGTGTTGTCCTTTGCCCTCTACAATACCCATAACTCCAACAATCTTTGTATGGGTGATGTAATATATTCCGTCCACAGGAACTTTATCAGCAAGCAATATGGTTCTCTAGTGCATTCTGACATAATGCGAGCTTTTTTTTCCCATACATAGCAGGATCATTCCATTGTTCATGTTGATGGTGGAGGTGGGAAGGAGATAGGCTTTTAAATGGAAAGGGAAATTGATGATGTTAAACATCCAAGTCTGTACTCATACATATTGCAGCCTGCCAGAAAGACCTCACAGCAGAATGTGTTCTCTTTCTTGGCTGGCTCACGGGGAATGATACAGACTGATAAGTTAAAATGAGACAAAAGAGTTAACACTGTTAGGACAAGTTGATCTATGTCTAAATTTTGCTGTGATTTTAAAAGTAATTCCCATCTTGGCCAATTTTTAAAAAAACATTGGCTCACCAATGTTACATAATATTTTGTTTTTTGCAGGATTAATAATTATTACATACTTATAACTTTTTACAGACCAGCATTCAGAAAATCAGATTTTTTAAAAGATTCTCTTTAACTTGTTCTGCCTTTACAAAGACCTGTGAATAGATGACTAATGCTTTGTCTTTCGAATTTCTTGATGAATATTGTTGGTTTCAAAGGTGAAGAGGCATTGGCTGATGGATTGGATGTAATCTTTGAGGTGAAGGAAATGAGACGCTTAACTGGGAGCTACAACACTATGGTTGGGAATAATGAAGGAAGTATGGTAAGATGACCTCCATTTCAAAGTACTAACTATAGCAAGAGCTATAATTGTTCCCAGTAGATTTGTTAAAAGTAATTTTTTTTCCCCCTGATAGGTTTTGGGTTTGAAGCTGCCTAATCTGTTTGGTCGAGCAGAAAAGATAACTTTCCAGTTTTCATATGGAACAAAGGAGACCTCCTATGGCATTTCGTACTTTAAACCAGAGCCTGGCAACTTTGACAAGAAGTAATGCAGTTAGACGTTTCTTTTCTGCTTTTCCTTTTGTGAAAAACTGCTTTTTCAGGTTTTTCGTTCATGTCGACTGTGGGGTAGGGTTTGGAATGAGCAGGAAAAAAAGAAAGGATTTGAGCTTTTTTTAAAAAAAAATGTTTGGAGCAGTACAGGGCAAATGATGAGCAGTGGACTGTTACTTTTTTTTTGCAGATAATATGTTATTTGTTTAAAGAGTGTAAAGTAACTGAACCTTAATAGAAGTAGAGCACTTTTGACAGAAAGTGCAGTGTGTAGGATATTTACATGAAATGAAGTATAGAAAATCTTTGCTTAAAATATCTGTTGCGACATTATTGTCTTTATGCTTGATTGGCAGAAGAATTACTTCATCATACACAACCTTGCTGTGTCATTACACGAAACAGTCGTTGATATGTGTTTCTGAGGGCCTTTCATCAGCATGCATCACTTCCTCAATTTCATTTTGGAGAGAATATGAAATTATAGAATGTAAATCTTAGAAATATTATAATTTTGGGACCAATATTTTCAGTTGCAGAAGTTCAAAAGCCTCAGGAATTTTGGATAAGTGCAGATGTGCACTTAAAAGTTCAAAATGAAGAAGTTGCTGTTGAAAAGGGGCAGTACCATTGTTACCTTTGCTAAGAAATTGTCTGGATTGTTTTCCCCTTCTCATTCAAATGCATTGAGCAGCAAGAAATTCACAGATTAAAGTAAATTGGCATGAGAAAGTTGGGTTTGGTAAAAGTATCTATTACAACACATTGGTAAATTGCGGCCAATTAATCTGTCCAGCATGGAAAATTACTTAGAGCAAATGTGTGTTATTCTTTCAGATTTCAATTATTGATTATTTGGAACACAGTTTATGCTCCCCTTGCAGAAACAATAACTAGAAAGAAACTTGCCACTGACACAGGAGTCTGTGATCTTGGCTTAGATGACTCAGTTATTTATCAGTTGAAGCCAGTGAGTTTTCAAAACTTCCTTTAATGAAATGAATATCAAATCGATTCCTTGCAATTGCCTGTCTGTATCATCTCGTTGTTAATCTAGTGTGACACAAGATTTAATTTGTACTTTTTCTTGGTAAGTTTAGCAGTATGCTTTATTTCATGCACAATTTGTATACTTAGCATTGCAAGTGCAATATTGGGTTTTCATCAATAGAACTACTGTTGGTAGTATTGTTTAGCTGTTAACGTGTTTGTATTTGTATCCATTGATCTACATGAGCAGAGGTTATTTTTAATTGTGCCTGCTTAAAAATAAGCAAATAGCTCATGATGTAAATGAAAAGTGAATCATCAATTGAAATGTACACTTCTTCTTCAGTTATTCTGTTAACTTGTATAAGGTGACTGGGCAGTTTCCCTGGAGTTCACTTCGTGAGACTGATAGAGGGATCTCAACAGAATACAATGTAAGGGTGAAACATTAATTTGTTCATAAATTTGAGACAAGTTACTTGACTAAGTGAAAACACTACTTTGTAAGAAAGCATGCTTTTTGTTAAGAGCACATAATCAGTCCAGTGGTTTTCAAACATTTTCCTTCCACTCACATATCACTTTAAATAATCCCTATGGTGTAGGTCTCTGTCATTAGTAAGGGATTACTTAAAGTGGTATGTGGATGGAAAGAAAAAGTTGGAAAACCACTGTTTTAATGGTACCTAATTGACTTGTTATGTGCACAGTTTCATAACTCCAAAGGAAATGGGCCAATGACAATTTTTCTCAAGCAAAATATTTCAGTAACAATTGGGTCTAGAGCAGTGATTCTCAACCTTCCCTTCCCACTCACATCCCACCTTAAGCAATCCTTTACTAATCACAGAGCACCTATGGCATAGGGATAAGTGAAAGTGGTATGTGAGTGGAAAGAAAATGTTTGAAAACCACTGATCTTCAAATGAGAGGTAGAGTGAACCATTAAGTATCATTCTTTTTTAAAAACAAAATTTAGACATACAGCATGGTAACATGCCGTTTTGGCCCTCTAGCCTGTGCCGCCCAATTACACCCAATTGACTTACAAAAAACCCCGCATACATTTTGATCGGAGGGAGGAAACCCATGCAGACACGGATAACATACAAAGTCCTTACAGACAGCGCAGGATTCAAACCCATGTCCCAGTCCTTGCACTGAAACCGCATTACGTTCACCACTATGCTAACTGTTCCGTCCACTTTCATTCTTATTTTGAGCTGTGTGAAGATAGGCTGATTGTTTAGCTTTTTTCCAGTCACATCAAACACCAGTTTTTAAACATTATACCACTATTTGGGCAAATGGAGAGGATTTTGAGAACCAATGCAATGCAAAATAATTGTTCTGCTGGAGTTGTAAAATGCTGCAGTTATCGAGTGTTATATTAGTGCATTTATATAAACAATTGTCATTTTCCTCATAGTTTCCACTATGGAAGACCCATCATACTCTAAAATGGGAAGGAGTATGGAGGGAGCTAGGCTCTCTGTCTCGCACAGCATCATTTTGTGTTCGGGAAGAAAGTGGACATTCTCTCAAATCATCAATTTCGGTAAATCCTCATTTACTTCTAATGCTTCTGTTTTAATGCAGTTGCATTACCTAATTACTCCATTGATTTCTTTATGATTTTTTTAACTTTAATTCAGCTGTTAAATGAATACTTATTTTCTTATGTTTATGGTTTTGCTTGTTACATTAGAAACTAACATTAGATATTGAATATACATTGTTCAGAATTTGTTTCTGCAAATATACTCCTGGTTTATTGGAATATTTTTCAATTAAAGCATAGTCATTTTTATCACAATATTTTTAGAATTGGCTCTCCAAATCTCAATAGGAGCTGGAATTCAGAAATTAATAATGATCAAATCCACTTTTTTTTTAACTTTAAAAAAAAAGTTGTACTTTTTCACCATGCATCTTGTATTATCAAAGCATTTCAAACACTCCACACTGTTGAGTTAATTGACTCTTGGGTAAATACATAATTTAGCTATTTCTGTTCTTACGCTGTAGTATATGTGGTATCGATGTACCTGACCAGTTCTTCTCTAGTGTTCTGACTAATTTGGTTTTGAGGAATAGGGTTCTCTTGTTTATGAGAAAATATTTTGGATGTTTATGTATTATTTGTATATTGTAACCGATTTTTCTATTTCTTCACAGCACTCAATGACCGTTGACACCCGGACCTCAGCGATAATTCCCAAACGTGGATCTTTACTTAAGATAAACCAGGTAACGCAAAAATACATTTGAGAATTGTTCAAAGGAATGATTAGTTTTAGCTTTGGTTCATTTGAAACTGGTCATTTGGAAAAAAGGGCTTTAATTTTTAATTGTGAAATCTACAACAATTTGGCTATTTTTTCAAATGTGTTAAATAACATTTGATTCTGAACCAGTGGAGGAAATGCTAGGTCAGATTATCATAATCTCGAGTGAAGACACTGGTTTTATTTAGCATATTAAAGGATGCTGGAGAGTTTTATGGAGGGAAAGTTTAGAGGCTTGGTGGTGGTAGTAGTAGGCTTTGCTTCTACTGCCAAGTTTCTCAGCGATAGGATCCTGGACGCCGCCATTCATCTGGAAAGGCTCACTTTATGTCGGGCAGACAGAGATGTTGCTTTGTGTGGTAAAGTGTGGTGGCCTGTGCATATTACGTACCACAAAATGGTGCGAGTCAGCATGTGTCTCCATCACTGCTCAAAGCTGGTGGAATTTGTGATGGTCAGGTGTAGAGGATTTTATCTACTTGGGAATTCACCACAGTTCTCATAGTTGCAGTGTACATCCTTCCCCGGCGCTAGTGCGAAGGAGGAAATCTGGGAACTGCATGAGGCTATAAACGAACTCCAGACCGCAAACCCTGGCGGACTGATCGTTATCGCTGGGGATTTTGACCAGGTGAACCTCAAGTCAAGGCTTCCTAAATTCCATCAGTATGTGGACTTTGCTATGAGAGGGGCAAACACGTTGAACCTTGTGTAGATGAACATTTCCAAAGAGTATCAGGCAGATACTCAGACCACACCTCAGATACTCAGACCACATCTTTGTAATGCTGATCCCAGACCAGTTTTGCTCCAGACCAGTTTTGCTCCAGACCAGTTTTGCTCCAGACCAGTTTTGCTCCAGACCAGTTTTGCTCCAGACCAGTTTTGCTCCAGACCAGTTTTGCTCCAGACCAGTTTTGCTCCAGACCAGTTTTGAAGCAGGTTAAAACCTGGCTAATGAAGGCCATTCATGCATTTCAAGATGCTTTGAATGCACTGACTGGAATATGTTCGAGGCAGCAGCAATCAGTGGCGATTACATCAATCTGGAGGAGTATACAGCCTCAGTATAACCAGCTACATCAGTAAATGTTCGGACGATGTCACTGTGCCCAAGACTATCATAAATCACTCCAATCAGAAGCCATGGATGACAGCGGAGGTGCACATTCTGCTCAGGAACCGAGATACGGCTTTCAGAGCGGACGACAAGGTAGCCCTAGCTATTGCAAGAACCAAGCTGTCTAAAGCCATCAGGTAATGCACATGTCTAGCGCATTCACAATCACTTCCTGGACAGTAAGGACATATGACGCATGTGGAAGGGCATCCAAGACATCACCAACTACAAGACTACACCATCTGTGTAGCTAAACACAACTCGAGCCACATCATCAAGTTTGCTGATGACACGACTATGGTGGGCCTGATCAGTAAGAATGCGATTCATCCTACAGAGCTGAGATGCATTTACTAACTGGTACACAGCCAACAACCTGTATCTGAACATTTTTAAAAAAAACAAGAGATGGTTTTTGACTTCAGGAGAGCCCAGGGGACCACACTCCGCTAACCACTGATGGCTCCACTGTTGAAGTTGTCAAGAGAATCAGGTTCCTTGAAGTGCACTTGGAGGAGAACCTCACATGGTCCCTTAACATCAGCTCCATAGCCAAGAAAGCCCAGCAGCACCTCTACTTCCTGCGAAGGCTGAGGAAAGTTCATCTCCCACCCTCCATCCTCACTACTGTAACAATATTAATATTTGGGGAGAATTTATAAGATTTAGAGTAGGTCACATACATGCACACATTTTAAAACCGATCTTATTTGAAAGACTGAAGAATTCACATTGCAGGATATCTGGAGAATGTGAGCACCTTTCACAAGTAGGTGTTAATTGAACTGTCGTCATAAAATGCTTGACCATTGTCTTGCTGGAGTCATACTGTCTATCAGTACCCTTTCTGCAAAGTGCTCATAGAAAGATCACTCCTGGATTTTGTTTATCTAACAACAGATGATTGCTGGAGAAGGTGGGGGTTTTGTAAGACATGAGTCACATGCTTTCTTTGGAGTTTCAGTTGGGAGAGAGAGTTGAGTTAACAGCTCAGTCAGTCAGTGTGTGGGACACTGACAAGTAACTGAAAAGTGCAATCCAGGGAAAACTGTTTGAAACTGATGAAAGCAAGTTCCAGAGTAGTAGATGGCTGGAAGTGCTATCTGTCTGATGTTTCTCTTGAAATAGAGGAAGGAATGGAACTCTGTAGTAGCTTAAAGAAAGAGGTTACCATCTAGAAGACCCTGATGGGGAAAGTTTAATCAACGAGACCCTGAGGTGACGAGTGGTGGTACCTCAGTTGTGGAAATCCTGGAGCAACAAATATCTCTCTCTGCAAATCCTACAAGAGCTTTTCTGAGCGGTAAACATTTACCTTTCAAGCACTAAGCCTGGTGAACTTTATACATGTTAAATTCTGTGCACAGTATGGTGATTGCCTGCAACCAGAGAACTTGGAAGAAGGAGAAGTGAGATTGAACTGTGAACCAAAGAATATTTCTTAAATTGACTTAGAATTAGAACGGGGTTAATTTGGGTTAGTTAAGTATAGAGTTAAGTTAAAGTTTGATTCTATTTTAATGTTTGAAGTTAATTAAAAATAATGTTTTGAAAGCCACTTGTCTTGATGAATGTCTATTCCTGCTGGGTTTTGGGGTCCTTTGGGCTCGTAATACTACATTCTACAGGAGATGTATCGAGAGCATCCTGTGAAACTGCATCACCGCCTGGTTTGGAAGTTGTACCTCCTCAGACCACAAGACCCTGCATAGGACAGTAAAGTCAGCGGAAAAGATGATTCGAGGCTCTCTTCCTACCATGAAGGACATTTACAATGTGATGCAGGTGAAAGGCAATAAACATTGTGAAGGACTCTACACACCCCTCAAGTAAACTATTCTCCCTTTTGCCATCTGGTAGGAGGTACTGCAGCACTTGGCCCTTATGTGCAGATTGGGCAACCGCTCTTTCCCTCAAGCCATCAGACTCCTGAACTCCCAGAACATTTTTGAATAGGGTACCGTGGACTGTTAATGCACAAGTTTTCATATTTTAATGTGTTCAACTTCAATTCTAACTTGTATTTATGTAAATATGTTCTGTGGTCCTGGAGAATTGTTATCTCTTCTTTACTGTATGAGCATGGTATGAATGGTAATAAAGGTGACTTGACTTGAGCTGTTAAAGGTAAAATAGTTCAAATCACAGATGAGGAAGAATTTGAAGAGCACAAATTATATTGGAAGGTTACAGGACTGGATATAATAATAGAAACAGATCAATAAAAACAAGGTGCAATTTGAAAACAAAATGAACATTTTAAAATGGGATAATTGATTAATCAGGAGCCAGTGTAAGTCAACTAGCCCAGGACTTGATGCAGGGTGTTGAATTTTCTTTAAAGTACAGCAATTATAATTGGAAAGGCTGGCTGGATGAGTATTTGTTAATGCCAAAGGGATTGGAGGATCTGGGGAGAAGGTAAGGTGAGGGTTATCAAGTAGTTGTTCCAGCTGTGGAACTTTAACAAGCTATCATGTTGAGTTGCATTATATTATTAGATGTAAGCTGTTAAGGCAGTTAAATCAAAGACATCAAAAAGTGACTTGAGTAGTTTACTTGAAAAATAATTTCCTGTTTTAGTTCTCAGAGTGTAACATTCATAGAATGAAATTTGGATTTAAAAACAACTGTTCATGGGTTCTTCTGAAGATGATAGCAATGTTTCTGATCTGCATTTGACTTGCAAGTAATTAATTTTACCTGATTACAATGGTTCCTTGTCATGACTTATCATTTGTTTATTTTGAACAGGAACTGGCAGGTTACACTGGAGGTGATGTGAAATTTTTGAAGGAGGACTTTGAGCTGCAGTTCAATCAGAGCCTTTTGTGGGATTGTGTAAGTTATTTTCACTAAAATCGCATATAACAAATCACCCATTTGCCTTGCATTATTAAACCTAGGTCAGGATTAATGTGCATTGGTTGTGGGAGTAAACGGTACTTTGCACTGAGAGTTAATCAAATAGGTCAGGAATAGTTCTGTTAAAAGGCAGACAGGGACTGTGAAGAGATTAAACAAACATTTCAACACTAATTTCTCCATCACAAATTTATATTGAAGCATTTGGTAAGAACTGACATGATATGCAAGTTAACAATGTATTTATTGTTAAGGACGAACAAAATATTTTTTTGCTTTGAATTTCTGAACGTCTTGATGTATACAATAATTGGATGTTCAATAAAAACATTTTATGAACAATGTCAGTCTAATGCTTAAATTCTTAGTATTTATGTACTTGCATTTGTTCACTGATGAACTTGTGTTGGATTTAATAATTAAGATTTACAAATTTAAAAATAAATTATTTCACTTTAAAATTCTTCAAAACAAGAGCATTTCCTTCATTTCAATTTGATTGCAAGGGAGGACCAAATATTATTTTGTTTTTGTATTCATAATGTACGTTTAATTGTGGAGACAGTGAAGTATTTTATTTACTTTTACTAATTAGGTTCTCTCAGCTTCTCTATGGGGTGGCCTTCTTGTACCGATTGGAGAGAAGCCATCTTCAATTGCTGATAGGTGAGTGTCCATGAAGAGCATGTGTGGACTGTTATTTGCAACAGTACCTGGCACAACTAAAGTTTGATGGACAATGTAATTGAAGAATCTTGTTGGTGTAGAAATGGGAAGAGACATAAATTTCACCTAGTTTGTTCCTATCTATATTTGGGTGCTAGGTGTCAGATCTGATTCTCTGTCTCCCATATTGCAGCTCAGATTATCACAAGAACATAAAATATAAGATAGCTGAATATTTTTTTAACATTTTATTTAAAATTTTAAAACCACAATACATTCAATTAATAATGAATTATATATATATATATATAAGACAATACATGTTGTGAGAGATTTTGTTATTTTATATTGTATACAGATATGTTTTAAAGGAGATCAATTGTGGGGTTTTTTTTAGTGTAGGTCACAAACAAACACTTCACAACGCAGATCTCATTTAAAATGCCAGAGGTCTGCTCAAACCAGACAGTCCAGGCTCCCAGTGCCTTTGTAAAGACAATGGAAACTGTTTTGCTGAAGGACTTCACAAGTAGGTGTTAATTGGACATGCTGTGGAGTAATGGATTATTGTTTTTGAAAGCAATGGACTCAGAATATTGGGTTTGGTGCCGAGGATCATGTGGTTTTCTCTGTGTGTGAGAGAGCGAAAATTCAGTTCTACAGTTTTACAATTTAGCAGAAGCAACTGGGACTGAAACATGACAAGCTGGCAAACTTATGGATAAATCCCATTTTGAAGACAGGTTATGAGTTCTTAGTTCCCCCTGTTCAAAAGCCCTTCTGGTCTATACAAGAGGAGATGGCTGGCTGTATAATGTTTTACCTGAGATAAGGGAAACAGAAAAGGAACTCTATGGTGACCTGAAAGAAAGAGCTTATCATCTGGAAAACCCTGATGGGGCAAGTTTCTTTAGCAAGACACTGAAGTGGCTGATCAGAAGGAATCAGTTTGTGTCTAACGAATGTGACAGAATATATAGATATGTTTTTGGGAGATAAATTGGGAAAGGTTTGTTAGAGTATGTCACATACAAGCACTTTAAAACAATGGAGCTCTGCCCTATGCCAGACATGTTGGGGCCAACAATCTTTGCAAAAGCTTCGAAGAGTGCCCAAGAGACTTCACTAACAGATTGTTATTTGCAAAAAGGCAACAGATGAAAGATCTTGTTGGAGCGCCGCAGATTGTCTGGAGCTGTTCTAAGAGGATCATGTGCTTTTGCTAGCAGAGAGATTCAAACAGGCTTTTTGTGTGTGTGTGTGTGTGTGTGTGTGTGTGTGTGTGTGTGTGTGTGTGTGTGTCTGTGTGTGTCTGTGTGTGTCTGTGTGTGTGTGTGTGTGTGTGTGTGTGTGTGTGTGTGTGAGATACACACAGAGATCACTTCTACAGTGTTACAGCCAGCAACAGCAGCTGGGACAGGAACAGGACAAACTGGCAAGCTTGTGGAAAACCCAATTTGGAAGACGGGTTCTTATTTCGGCCTGGTCAAAGCACTTGTGCTTCATGCAAGAGGAGAGGACTGGCTGTCTAATGTTTCACTTGGAATAAGAGAAACAAGAAGGAACTCTTACTAGGCTAACTTACTTTAGGAATTTCAGTGAATCATGCAGAATGTACACTACCTCTATGCAGTAGTAAAAAAAGGCTTTTTGGCTACTTTTATATTCCACTATTAAAAAATGCATCATTATTGGCTAGTGAAAAACCAGTGATGCATTTTTTAATAGTGGAATATAAAAGTAGCCAAAAAGCCTTTTTTTACTACTGCATAGAGGTAGTGTACATTCTGCATGATTCACTGAAATTCCTAAAGTAAGTTAGCCATTTATTTATCTGAGTCATTGACTGAATATGAACTATGTCCTTTAAAACAAAATTAAGTAAAAAATTTTGTGAACAAAGGAAATTTGGAGGGACTCAGTAGGCCAGGCAGTATCCATGGATAGATTTGATGAGTCAATACTTCAGCTTGGGGATCTGTATCAAGATCAGTAGGGATCTTGAAAGAGGTGTTTGTTTTCACTGTAATCAATGAGTGAGAGACAAGTTAAATGTGTCTTGTGTTTAAATACATTGGACCAATATGGTTTGTGAACATTCATTTGGTTTATCAGTGTTCACATTAAAAGGAAGGATTGTGATAAGGCAGTTAAATCTACTGACTTTATCAAATCAATTTTTTTGTATTCAGATTTTACCTTGGGGGACCAACAACTATCCGTGGCTTTAGTATGTATAGTATTGGACCACAGAGTGAAGGTATGTATGTGCCAGTTTAAAATTTATCTGTGAGTACACACGTTTGGATCAAAAATCTTTCAAAAGATCATACCCCGAATTATTTAGTGCAACACTTCACTTGTGAATCTGCAAGGCTAATCTACTGCATTCGGTGCTCCCATTGTGGTCTTCTCTACAACAGAGAGACTGGACGCAGACTGGAAGCTTGCTTTGTTGAGGACCTCTGCGCTCTCTGAAGTAGTGGGGGATCTCCCAGTGGCCACCCATTTCAGTTCCCTTCCTCATTCCCTTGTCGGCATGTCTGTCCATTGTCTCGTGCACTGCTAGACTGAGACCACCCACAATTGGAGGAACAGCATCTCATATTCCATCTAGGCACCCTCCAACCGATGGCATTAACATCAACTTCTCTGGTTTCTGTCAGATCCCACTCCACCCCCCTCATCTTTCCCTATGCCTCCTTACCTCGAGTTCTCTCTTTTGTCCTTTTTCTCTCTCTCCTTTATCCCAGTTCTGCATTCACAGAGCCAACCCCCACTCCCCCTTCATTTCTCACCTTTCCTCATTCCTGGCCTCTTCTCCATATCCAATTAATACCCTGTGTCTGTTGGTCTATATTTCCTCCCATGCCCTTCCTTTTAATTCAGACACTTTCTGCTTTTTACTCATACCTTGAAGAAGGACTCAGACCTGAAATATCAGTTATATATCTTTACATCTTGTGGATGCTGCGAGTCCTGCTGAGTTCCTCCAGCATTTCTGTGTCTTTTACTCCAATCACAGCATCTGTAGATTTTCGTGTTTCACTCAATAGATTGTGTCCACCTTTTTTTTAATAATCCATAACAGTTGACTTGGAGAAAACAGTTAAGCCACTGGAATTCAGATGTTTCATTGGAATTATTGGAGAAACCCTTACAATTAAATAATAAATCATAATGTAATGTTCAAACTGCAATGAAAAAAATTACAGGTAGCTAAATGTAAAATTACTGTTGCATGTCTGTCTCAATTAGAAGTGATAATTTGTGAAAGGATATGGTACAGTAATGGAAATTTAATTATTTCTAATGTATGAACAAATAAATAAATCTTCGATGATTGTGCTTTTAAAAAGCAATCCATGTATATTCCAAGGTTATGAAGCTATGAGTGACACAGTCTGTTAAATTTCAGGAGTTGAAGTAGATTTGATTGTATTCAAATTACATAATTTAATGGGCTTTGCTTTTTCTCTGCTTTATCTTGTCCCTCCATAATGCCATTTCATAAGGGGATTATCTTGGTGGTGAAACATACTGGGCTGGAGGCCTGCACTTGTACACACCTCTGCCTTTCCGTCCAGGACAAGGAGGATTTGGAGACCTTTTCAGAACACACTTCTTTTTGAATGCTGGCAATCTTTGTAACCTCAACTATGGTATGGCAGACAAATTTAATTCACTTGTGTCAATTCCTGTTTTGATTTAGCTGAATTGTCGAGCAGTTGGTTTACCCTTCCCCTTGCATGTGGGGACATCAAGCAAGAAGAGAAATGTGTACAGTTGTACTTGTTTTTGAGGAAGGAAACCTTTTTTTTTCAATTTTTTATTTTTCACACCATAAATCACATTAACCATGATACACACTTTTTCCTTTTCACACATATACAGTGCCATTTTCTCCCCCCCCCTCCCTCCTCCCATCCCACCCTCCCTACCTCCCCACTCCCGTCCATTTAAGGTATAAAATCTAGGATACATTAAACCAGTCAGACAATGTTGTCATTCAATAAAAATACACCAGAAATTCCACTGAGTCCATTCTTTTCATTTCCTTTTCCTTCCGTTGACTTAGGTAGTGATTGTCCCCGGTAGGTTTTCGCTATTGTGTTTCATGTAAGGCTCCTATATTTGTTCGAATATTTCAATATTATTTCTTAAACTATGTTATTTTTTCTAATGGAATACATTTATTCATTTCTATATACCATTGTTGTATTTTCAAATTATCTTCCAATTTCCAGGTTGACATAATACATTTTTTTGCTACGGCTAGAGCTATCTTAACAAATCTTTTTTGTGCATCCTCCAAATCAATTCCAAATTCTTTGTTTTTTATGTTACTTAGGAGGAAGATCTCTGGATTCTTTGGTATATTGTTTTCTGTTATTTTATTTAATATCTGATTTAGATCTTCCCAAAATTTTTCTACTTTCTCACATGTCCAGATTGCATGAATTGTTGTTCCCATTTCTTTTTTACATCGAAAACATCTATCAGATACTGTTGAGTCCCATTTATTTAACTTTTGAGGTGTAATGTATAGCCTGTGTATCCAGTTATATTGTATCATACGTAACCTCGTATTTATTGTATTTCTCATCGTTCCAGAGCATAACTTCTCCCATGTTTCCTTCTTTATCTTTATATTTAAATCTTGTTCCCATTTTTGTTTAGTTTTACCATTTGTTTCCTCATTCTCCTTTTCTTGCAGTTTAATATACATATTTGTTATAAATCTTTTGATTATCATTGTATCTGTAATCACATATTCAAAGTTACTTCCCTCTGGCAAACTCAAACTGCTTCCTAATTTATCCTTCAAGTAGGATCTCAATTGGTAATATGCCAGCGCTGTATCTTGAGTTATATTGTATTTATCTTTCATTTGTTCAAAGGATAATAATCTATTTCCTGAAAAACAATTTTCTATTCTTTTGATCCCTTTTTACTCCCATTCTCTAAAGGAAAGGTTATCTATTGTAAAAGGGAGTAACTTGTTTTGCATCAATATTAGTTTTGGTAAATGATAATTTGTTTTATTTCTTTCTACATGAATCTTCTTCCAAATATTGAGTAGATGATGTAATACTGGAGAACTTCTATGTTGTACCAATTTTTCATCCCATTTATATAATATGTGTTCAGGTATCTTTTCCCCTATTTTATCTAATTCTAATCTGGTCCAATCTGGCTTTTCCCTTGTT
This sequence comes from Narcine bancroftii, assembly GCF_036971445.1. Classification (NCBI taxonomy): domain Eukaryota; kingdom Metazoa; phylum Chordata; class Chondrichthyes; order Torpediniformes; family Narcinidae; genus Narcine; species Narcine bancroftii. The sequence continues at coordinate 74,349,216 of NC_091479.1, forward strand.
TGATAAAAATCTGATAGGTATCTTAATTGTGTGGCTCTATAATAATTTTTAAAGTTTGGCAGTTGTAAGCCTCCTTGTTTATACCATTCTGTTAATTTATCTAGTGCTATCCTCGGTTTCCCCCCTCTCCATAAAAATTTCCTTATTATTTTCTTTAACTCCTTGAAGAATTTCTCTGTCAGTTGTATTGGCAATGCTTGAAATAGGTATAATATCCTTGGAAAAATGTTCATTTTAATACAGTTTATCCTTCCTATTAGTGTTAGTGGTAAATCTTTCCAATGCTCTAAATCGTCGTGTAATTTTTTCATTAGTGGATAATAATTGAGTTTATATAGTTGGCCGAGATTTTTATTTATTTGTATACCTAGGTATCTTATTGCTTGCATTTGCCATCTGAATGGTGATTCCTTCTTAAATTTTGAGAAATCCGCATTATTCATAGGCATTGCTTCACTTTTATTTACGTTAATCTTGTAACCTGACACTTCTCCATATTCCTTCAATTTCTTATATAATTCTTTTATTGATAGTTCTGGTTCTGTTAAGTATACTATAACATCATCTGCAAATAAACTGATTTTATATTCCTTGTCTTTTATTTTTATCCCTTTTATATTATTATCTGTTCTTATCAATTCTGCTAGTGGTTTTATAGCTAACGCGAACAATAAAGGTGATAGTGGGCATCCCTGCCGTGTTGACCTGCTTAAGTTAAATTGCTTTGATATATATCCATTTACTGTCACTTTCGCCAATGGTCCCTTATATAATGCTTTAATCCAATTAATATACTTCTCTGGTAAACTGAATTTTTGCAATACTTTAAATAAATAATTCCATTCTACTCTGTCAAAGGCCTGAGGAAGGAAACCTTGAATCACAAATAAAAGACCAACAAAAAAAGTTACTACAGTGGCATTGTTTTAGTTTTTCCTGGGAAAGTTTATAGATGTTATTTTCTAAGTTCCACATAAAAATGGCTGAATTTGCTCTGAGGCACATTACTTGCGATCAGAATTTATAACTTTTCCACAATATTCAAAAATGGCAGCCAACATCATGTAGGTCCCCCATGACCTTGGTCACAACCTCTTCTTGTGGCCATCTTCGGTCAGAAAGTACAGAAGCCTTTTGGTTCAAGTTGAGTTTTATTTTCAATGGCTGTCAGGTTTATGAACCTCCTTTTCACCCTCATTATAAACTACTCCAACAATACAAAAAGTTCTGACTGCACTATTGAAACTCCACTTTTTTCTTTCATTTCTGTAATTTTATTTATTATATTTATATTAATTCGATATTTTATTTATTATCTCTTTTTGTATGGTAATTTAATGTACACTATTAGCTGCAGCAAGTGAGAATTTTGGTGCATATGTACATTGTACTTGTGTTATTGACAATAAAATCATTCTCATTATTATCAGTAAAAGTTAGTTGGGATTTCAATATCTTTCAAGGATATAGTCCATGCATAGGAAATACATTTGACAGCACTAAATTACTGACTCTGCAGTTTTGAAAAAGTAGCAACTGAAAACACTTTTTTTTGGATTGATTTTTACAGGTGATAGTCCCAATGCACACATGCAGAAACTGCTGGAGTGTATTCGATGGTCTTACGGAGCAGGGATTGTTCTGAGATTGGGAAACATCGCGAGACTGGAACTCAATTATTGTATTCCCATGGGAGTGCAGAGTGGGGATAGGCAAGTATTGCTTGTACTGATGGTCCTGCTGGTCGAATAGCTAGATGCTCATTGGTAAATTATTCTAATGCTCCATGTGTATTTGGTTGAGCTGAGGAAAGCTTACCAGTCACACTCATGTCAATCCATATAAAAAAAAATTGGTTGTACAGGGTATTGTCTAACAAACTAGATTTCTAACAAATCTATAGTAAATGAATTTAGTAGTTGTGTCCTTAAATGGGTCTCGGGGATAATCGTGATCCTCTTAATTTTGTGCTTTTTTAATAACATTGAATGTATACAATTACATTGAATGCATACAAATATCCTTGTGACATTCAACATTTAATCCTTCCAGTTCTTCAAAATCTATGAAAGAGAATTTCTCTTGCATATTTTGTAAAGAAAGACTACATTAAGAATGGTGTTATGATTTTGATGTGGTGCTAAAATGGGGATTTGAAATTTCTCCTTCCCTGAATTGGCTGCAGATAAATGAATGCACATTGAAAACTGTGGAGCAAAATTACTTCAAAGGTTTCTTTTAAAGACAGAAGATAGTACACAGTTTGTTTATAGGGAAGAAAATTGAGGGGATGGTTTTTCTCCATTATGTTAAAATTTACATTAGTACCATTATAACCAAGTAGAAACATTCTAAACACTATTGTGGAGATTTCCTTTAAAATTTTGTTTTATGTGCTTTGATGCATTTACACCACGTACAAAGGAAGTCTGAGAAAGGCCAGCACTTTCTTCCAATCCAATCCAAACTCATTAAGGGTATTGTTAACTTTTTTCTTGAAGGAATTCACTGAACTCTGATGTCATCATGGCAGTTTGAATGGTAGCTAATATGTTGTGCAATCCACTCTATCGATTTCCATCTGCTTTGAAATGCAGAAGCAGGATAAAGCTTTGAAATTATATTGAAAGACTAAACCAATCTTTTTTAAATTTAGAAATGTAGCAGGCCATTTGGCCCACAAACTGTGTTGCCCAATTCACACCCAATTAACCTTCACCTCCAGCATGTTTTGAACGGTGGGAGGAAACTAGAGCTCCCGGGGAAAACTCGCGCAGACAGGTGAAGAACATGAAAGCTCCTTGCAGACAGTATGGGATTCAAACCCCAGTCCTGATTGCTGGCTCTGTAAAGGTGTCGTGCTAACCGCTATGCCAAAACAACAGGCTTCAACAATATCTGAAAGATGTCTCGACATTGGTTGTGAATTTTATTTTCCATCGTTTCATGTTGGGCATAACTGGGATGAAATGTCAAATGTTACAATCTTATTTTTTTTCCTATCCTTGCAGAATATGCGATGGCATCCAGTTTGGAGCCGGAATAAGATTTCTGTGATGCCTTTGAGAATTTGCAATATGAAAGTGTTTCACTGTTAAAGCCAAGACAGTACTTAATCAAAATTCTAATAAAGTTATTTGTAATTTAACACTGGTTTTGATTTTTCCAATACAAACCTTGGCAAGCAAAAAAAAACATTGAGAATAAAACAAGGGACACAAGGCCTTTCAGTCCCTCAAGCTGTACTTTTATTCACTAAGTTTCTTTCCGATGTGCATCTTAATTCCATCTACTTGCCCAGACTTGTGTCCTTGTCTTGCAAAAATTTATTGAACTTGGATTTAAAATTATCTATTGTTATTTTTTTAAAGGAGGAAGCTTCAAATTAGATCATCCTTTTCAGATTCAGATTATCTGATTACATACATGACATCACATATAACCCTGAGATCCTTATTCTGCAGGCGAGGTAGAATTACCACTTAGTGATAGTGCAAAGCAAAACTATACACATTGTATACATGTAAACACCTCCTCCCGTACTAGACCATACAGAATCCTTAGTAATGTTTTTGTACTAATGTTACTTATAAATTGTAATTCACATATATCACTGAATGTAATGGCAATAGTAGTGAGATAAACAACTAGCAAAATTAAAATTACACCTTTAAATTACAGTATCATACGCACAGCATGAACGAAAACAATAATGTGCTTGTAGTAGTGCATGCAGATGAAATCACGTGATTCAAAGCCTCATTGTAATTGGGCTCAAAAAGTAAATTAGCATAGAGTTTTAGCCTTGTAGGTATATTGATACATGCAAGTTTGGCTATCGAAAAATGTTTTTGTTGTTATAACTAACTACAATAATATATTTATTAAAAAAAATAAATTTCTGCTGAAACAGTGCACATAAATTTTTATAGACAGTCATTTTGGTGTCCCATTCCCCCTCCCTCCCCGATGAGGTCACCAGGTGTGGTCCGCAGCCATCTTCCCCCCCCCCCCCACCCCCCGTGATGCCAGTGGGTACATTTAAGTGTAAAATCATATTATGACTGAAATCTGGTACAAAATCTGAGCCAGTGATGAGGAAAAATATGTTTGGGGAGAGGTAAAGAATCAACTTGCTTTGCGAGTGGGGTGTGATCTTTTACTACTTCTCAAAAGGTTCTTAATTAAATGAGTGAAATGAAATAATCACTGTATTGGTTCACTGTCCTTCCTTTGCTGAGATGTCTTGTGCTCTTCTCAAATTCTGATATGTGGCTGAGTTTTGTATTTCAACATGGAACAAACAAATTGATCTATTTTGGAACAAAACAGACAGTCCCACTTTTAACCTTTGGAGGTAGCTGGCAAGGGAAACAGAAATTCCACAAGATAATAGTCAACCCCAGTAAAACTGACCAAGCATTTGGCTGGAGTTCATTTTTTGAGATTTTAGAACAACCAGAACATCTTTACATTTCAGAGAACTCTTTAATCTTGCTCAGTGAGAAAACCTCTGTTACAAAACACACCTTGCCATAATTAACAAGTTAAAATATATTTTTCCATCATTAATCTATCGTCGCATATCAAATGGAGGTAGCTCTGCTGAATATCAGTTAGGTTTTTATCATCAGGGCTTTTGCAACATCACTACATTTAATACAAAATAAGCTTCTGCAAACTGATCTATACCAATATTGACAATTGCTCTTCCTCTGACTGCGTCATTATTTTATTTGCTGCCTGTCACTGAAGCTCTCACTTTTGGAGCTTTTGCTACTCCTGGATTATTCCAAAGTGCTTGAGGCTGGTCTCCCAACTTTAAGAAAAAGTAAATTTACAGCTGTTATTCTATTTGCATCTGATCCTGTGTCATGATAATCAGTGTTATCTTCTGGTTCTGCAAAGCCTTGACTTTTTCCTCATCCTTGACCTTTACTCCCTCGTCCCCGTGATCTTTTGTAGATGCCCCGGGACCCCAATTCCTTCATTTGTGAGCAACCAAGTTTATCATCATATACAATCAAGGAGTTATTTGCCGCAGCTTCCCAGGTACATAAAACACACAACCTAAAATCATATAAAAAGAGAAAAAATTAACAAGACCAATTACTGCACAAAATGTGCTAATAAAGGTTAGATGTAATTGTTCCATCATTAGGTTTTAGAACAGGAGTTGTCCAATATAGATGTAATTGTTCCATCATTGGGTTTTAGAACAAGAGTTGTCCAATATAGATGTAATTGTTCCATCATTGGGTTTTAGAACAAGAGTTGTCCAATATAGATGTAATTGTTCCATCGTTAGATTTCAGAACAGGAGTTGTCCAATATTGAGAAACTGCAGTGGTGTGAGATGAATTACTCTTCTCTGGGGAATTAATAAAAAAAAGCAGTTCAATCAATCTTAATTTTCATTCAACGGATTTGTTAAACTGATCAGCTGAATTTGGAAAGAAAATAGGAGGAGATCATGCACTGCCATGGCTCAGGAGGTCTCCAGCTGTTGGCTATTTCCCAATAGTGTCTAGTTGAGTGCATGGTCTCCTTCAACGCGCCACTGAAGCAGCGCGAGCAAGGCCGGGCGGAGGGACCGCGGTCGAGCCGCAAACCTGCGGCTGCGGGCGGTTGAGCCGCAATCCTGCGGCTGCGGGCGGCGCTGCTGCGGGAGGGCCGCCGGTTCTCGGCGGGGGAGCAATCACAGCGAAAAGGCATGGCCACCGCGCCGGTTCGATCTCCACCCACCCACCCACCGGCGAGCAGGATGAAGAAAGAGGAGTCGTTCCTGGGAAAGCTGGGAGGCACCTTGGCGAGAAAGAAAAAGGCCAGAGAAGGTGAGGGTCAGTCAGTGAGCTGGAGGCCGGCCAGCCGGCTGAGGGAGCTGGGGAGACGGAGCAGGGGAAGCGGCCGCCCTCAGGAGGACGAGCAACCCCGCGGAGATCCAGGAGGGCCAAATGCGAGTCCTCAACTCGGGGCCGGGCGAGAGTTGCACTCCCGATGGTTCAGCCGGTTGCCCTCGAAGCAGAGATTGAGAGATTTCTGGCTATTAGAGTGGGTTGTGGAGTCCAACGAGAATTTGCCCCTGTTCATGGCCATAAATTCTGATTCTGCGTGGTGGGGAAGCAGGCTCGAAGGGCTGAATGGCCCTCCCCAGTTTCTTTATTTCACTCCCACAGTCATCTCGTCTCTGCCCCCCATTGCTCAAAGCTTCTTTTGAAATGTGATTTTAAAAATCAGATTTCCCTCTTCTGGACTGCCTGTCTTTAAAGCTTGCATTGAAATAACTCCCCCCCCCCCCCCCCCACCCCCCATCCCCCATTGATGAGTGCTGAAGGTGCCAGGAACCTGAAATTAAAGAAAAGAATGGAGATCCCCGCATCCCCGCATTTCATTGGAATTATAAGCTAGAACTCTGTTGCCTTCCACAGATATGTCAAATAACTAACAGGCAGATTATTTCCAGCATTTTCTCTTTTTTCATGTTTTTATTCCCAATTTCTAGTTTGTATCAGTATTTTTTTTTAAATTCTTAAGTCTTAAATGCAGTGTTTTCTCGTTATTTCAATAGTAATTGTCTTCTGCATCAAGATAGGAAATCCAGGTATATTCTCTCGTATTTTAAAATATATTGAAGGAACTGGTGTATGATCATTTTATACAGGGGCTCACGAGAGTGCATCATTGTTTTCCCTTTCAAAGCAAGCATGGAAGGATTTGAATTCTTCAAGAAGAGATTTTCTCAGGTAATAATACAACCTTGTTTCACGTTATAGGATGAACTGGCGTGCTAGTCCTCTCACAGCTGGTGAGAGTCCATCCGAGACTTCGGCCAAGTCTGGAATTGTCTTTTTGCATTGGCAGTTGCCCTTGAAAGTTGTACCCAGACTTCCTGTATTTTTCGGAATCGCTTCATTTGAACACCACTGATCAGGTCTTCTACAGATTATGACAAATCTGTGAAGTGTTCATATTTAAGATTTTCACTTTGGCCAAGACCTTCATGTGCCTATTAATTGTCATTTGATTCAGTGTCCATTAAGATGGTATTTCACATTTGACTGATAAAATATAATAGCTGTCTTGTGAGAAAGATCTGCCGCTCTTCCATAGAAAAGAGTCTTTTATCCTGAAATAAAACAGAAAATGCTGGAAATATTATGCAGGTTAGACAGTGTCCATGGACATAGAGAAAGAGTTAGCGCTTGAGGTCGGTAGCATTTCTTTAGAATTGATATATGTGTTAGATGTTAGGGATAATGTTATTGTTGAAATGCAAAATATTTACTCATTTTTGCAGCCAGTAGGAAGTCTGCTTCACTTCACCTGGAACTGTTAAAGGTCTCCATTAAGTAAACCAAAATGTTTATGTGAAACACCATATTTGATTTACCAAGTTATTACATTCTCCTTTAAATCCCACATGGTTGTAGTTTTTTTTATAATTATTGGAAATATTAAAAATACATGATAAGTATGAGTAAAGATTTGGGAGTAATTGAACTGTAAGATATTGTATCTAGTACACAATTTCACATTGCAATAATAGAGGAACCATAAATGGTTTTTAAGCAAGAACATTTAATATAATGATCACTGACATTTGCTTTTTGAGGAACTTGTGCAAGTTGGTTATTGTGTTTTCACACATAATGATAATTTCATTTTAAAGTAATTTGTCAGTTCAATGCTTTTAGATGTCTCGAGAACAAGAAAGGGTTTTTTCTATACATAAGATTAGTAAATCCTATTTAATGCCATATTTTACATTTTAATTTTGTGTAACCATGTTTTTTTTAAAACTTAGCAGACATTCTAGGTAGGTGAGCCCCTCCTCACCTCCCCTCTGCAGCACAGTGGGGAGATTTAGTGGTGTCCCAGGTTCAGTCCTTGATTGGATGCTGAATTTGTGGAGGTTGCATGCTCACTCTGTCACTGCCTGGTTTTCGTCCAGCTGCTCCAATTTCCTTTCATGTCCCAAATGCATGCAAGTGGGTCAGTTTATTGGTAATTCTTAAGTTGTCCCAATCACCCTAATGTGTGGGTGAGTGTTAAGTCTGAGAGTAGTTGAGGAGAACGAAATAGGATTAGTGTAGGATTATCATAAATTGATGCCTGATATTGATGTGTGTACCTAGTGGTCTGAACAGCCTGTTTCTATACTCTATTGTGATAGTAATTCCTGAATTTGAAGTGATTGAGTTGGAATGGGGTAAAACTGGTCATGGCTCACGAAGCATTGTGGCTATTTCTTTTTCGTAATTTATTGTACTTAGAAATAAAATGCTTTTTAAAATTCTTTTAAACAGTTTCCTTTAAATATTACTTCAGAGCAGTTTTCTTTAACTCCATATTATTTTTGATCATGTTTCATTCAGAGGTGACTCTTCACAGGTGCTGTTTTTATTTCCAGAGTATTACTTTTCATAAAATTATTGCAAATACAATATGCCACCATTCTCAGGACAAACGATATTGTTCAAGTTGCAAAAAATTAATATACTATCAATTTACATATTTGTATGTTAAGCAAACATTATTACAATAAAACCCCTGGTATCCAGCACCTATGGGGGTAGGTAGATGCCGGATAAGTGAATTTTTCATTTGCTCGAGATTGCAGGTTGCACGATTGGCGAACTAACTACGAGGTGCACCAACTTTAAACTTCCACATTTTTTACCTATTTATTTTCCGCATTTTTTTTGCCAGTCGACTGAATTCCGGATAACGGGTTTTACTGTGTTTTTTTTAAACATAAGTTGTAGCTCTTCAAAGTATAATGGCATGTGAAAATTTAACTGTGACTTGTTCTTGTGGAACCATTATTACAGTAGCAGCAGACTTCATTGCTTTGTTACCTTGTTCAATTTTTATGTGTCATTACTGCTGCGAGACCTCTTTTACTGTTCATCATTTTATTAAGTTAAATCCATTAGTGCTGCAGACCTGGCCCTGCAGTGCAAGAATTATGGATGTTTTCTAATTGAACCCACTCTGATCAGAGAAGATGAGGAGCGGCCAAAGATTTGGTAAGTTAAAGGCAATAATACTGATAGTTTTCCAATCTTCAAAATAGTGATCAAGATATGCTGGTTCAGAGTAAAATAAGAAGTGTTTTAATTATTACAAAGTTCTTGTCAAGAAAATTAATTGGGACTATTTTGTACTAATGTATAATTCTAAACTGCATAGACAACCAACAACCTATTACCATAAGCAAAGTATAATTTACAAAGTGTCCTTAACCCCAGTGCAAACAACATGATCTGAATTAAAAATGGCAATCCTTGAGCACTCAAGCTCATGAAATGTCTCTGAGAGCAGTTTGCAAGTATGTAGTTTGGATGATGATGTTGCACTTTTTCTGATAGAATTATAAAATAATTTTATAATACAGTAATACAGTATATATCCCCTTTAATACAGTATATTTCCCCTTATCCAAAGTTCTGAATACTGAAAAGATCCAAAAACAGAACTTTTTTTTAGCACTACCATGATGTCACAAGTTGAAAAATATTTATAATCCGACTTGTCCATGTGGGGCTCTGTTGGCGCTAATTTTGTAATAACAGAATCAGCCGGGAAGACAGAGAAGCAGGCTGGAATCTCGAGCCATTGGTGAGTGATTGGAGGAAGTTGATGGGTCATGCAGCACATGGGAAGTATTTAGATGCAAGAGACAGCCCTTAAACCAAAGGGCATGAGTGCCAATTGTCCACATTTCAGGTAACTCCCTCCCCAGCATCATCAAGGAGAGTGGCCTCTCAGGCAGAAGCGGGGACCTTGGGCTCCTGGGCAGGAGCAAGGACCGTAGTCAGGATTGGCAGTGGTGAGGAGCTTTCGGGGATCTGCAGCAAGAGGGAATATTTGGGAACTGGCGATGGTGTTGGGGACTGGCGACAGTGGTAGTGAGGTGTCAGGGACCAGCGATGGCTGATGCTACTGCTGCTTTGGGGTTTTTTCAGTTTTGTTCTGATAACCGAAAAATACCCAAAAATTGAACAACGCCTGGTCCCAAGCATATCGGATACAGGAAAAATGTACACTATATTGAGGTTCTCTTGAAAATATTTCAAACTACAGAATTCTGGGTTTGTATCCCTCTTTGAACAAGGGGAATGAAAGGGGGAGGAGTGGCAGGGAAATATCATGGCTCTGCTCGGGCAAGACAGACCAGAGTGCTTGTTGACTGAGGCTATGTGGGTGGAACTGAGGAACAGGAAGGTATGACCACACTCGTGGGGTTGTATTATTGACTGCCAGACTGACAATTGGAGGAGGAAATCTGTAGAGATAGCAGACAGCTACAGTAAACATCAGATTTTAATTATCCACATATTGACTTGACTTGGGCTCCCATACTGTAAAAGGGCTCGATGGCTTGGAGTTTATCAAATGTGTTCAGGAAATTTAAAAAAAAATTGATATATAGAAAAACCAACTAGAGAGAGTGTGTAATACTGGATCTCCTATTAGGGAATGAGGCTGGACAGGTTTCAGAAGTATGTGTGGGGTAACATTTTGGGTCCAGTGATCATAATGCCATTAGTTTCAAGTTAATTATAGAGAAGGATGGGTCTGAACTTTGGGTTGAGATTCTGAATTGGAGAAAGGCTAATTTTGGGGAAATGAGAAAGGATCTAAAAAGCGTGGATTAGGAGAAGCTGCTTTCTGGAAAGGATATGCTCAGTAAGTGGAAGACCTTCAGGTGAAATTTTGAAAGTGCAGGGTTTGTATGTTCCTGTTAGGATTAAAGGCAAAGTAAACAGGCATAGAGGGAAATTGGGAATCTGGTTCATAAGATATAGATGTATAACAGGTATAGGCAACCTGGAACAAATGAGGTATTCAAGGAGGATAAAAAATGTAAGAAAAACAAGAAAGAAATCAAGAAGGCTAAAAGAAGACATGAAGTTGCTTTGGCAAACAATGTGTAGGAAAATCCTAAGGGTTTTTACAGGTACATTAAGATGAAAAGGTTAGTAAGGGACAAAGTTAGTCTTCTTGAAGATCAGAGTGGTTGCCTATGTATAGAGTCAGAAGAGATGGGGAGATCTTAAATGGAAATAAAGAGTGAGGTCATGGAACCTATAGAGATTAAAGAGGAGGAAGTGCTTGCTGTCTTAAAGCAAATAAGGGTGGATAAATCCCCTAGGCCTGACAAGATACTCCCTCAGACCTTAAGGGAAACTTGTGTAGAAATTACAATGGCTCTGGCAGAAAATTTTTTTTTTCAAAACTTTATTTATTAATTTTAACATATGAAGAAAGTAAGTAATTCACGTACAGAAAAAATACAAAATAAAGTAATACAAGTACAAAGTAACATAGTTAATACAATACCAATCTAGGCATCTCCCCCTAACAACTAAAAACTAAGAAACCCCCACGATAAAGAGTGAAGAATTAATACTATTAGTATAATTAAAAAAAATAAAAAATATATATCTTAAAAAAAAGATCGATATATATAAAAAAAACCAAAAAAATATTAAGTATTAATTATTAATCCAAAAATTTTTTATTATACAAGAATATATATGAAAAAACAAAAACAAAAAGAACTTAAACAAAAAAAACAACTAATAATAAAAAAACTAAAAAAAAGAAAAAAAAGAAAGAAAAAAAAAGAAAACATATATATAGAAAAAATATATAATAAAAAAAGTTTTTTTAAAGAAAAAAATTAATTCAAACTTATTTAAATTGTATCTAATCAATAAATGGGGTCGACTTTAACTCATAAAAAGACATCTTATCTTGTATAGAAAAAGATATTCTTTCTATAACCAAACAAAACTTCATCTCTGAATACCACCTATCTAAAGACAATACATTTCTATTCTTCCAAGTAATCGCTATACATTTCTTGGCCACTGCCAGCGCTAAGTAAATAAAAGAGATCTGGTAATTATCTAATTCTAAATCAATCAACGGTTGCATATTCCCTAATAAAAATATATCAGGGTCTAATACAATATGAAGATTATATAAATTATTAAATACAGATTGAATACCTTTCCAAAATTGTTGTAACCGATCACACAACCAAACAGCATGTAAAAAAAGTAGCAGAAACCTGATCACAACGAAAACAAAGATCTGACTTACTAAAACCAAATTTTTTAAATTTTTCGGGTGTTGAATATAATTGATGTATAAAACTATAATTAATCATCGCCAATCTAGCATTAATCAATTTTCGAACACTATTACGGCAGATTTCAGACCAATCTTCTTCAGTTATTGTTAAACTTAAATCTTTTTCCCATTTCATTTTATCTTTATCCCAGTCTATTTTACTTTCACTTTCCAACAAAATACGATACAAACCTGATATATAACCCTTTTTTGGAAATGAGTGCACATATTTCTCAAAATCAGTTTCAGACAGTAAATTCATTTGACGACCGCATACCTGTTTTACAAAAGATCTTAACTGATAATACACAAATATAGAATAACCACTTATATCAAATCTCTTTTGCAATTCTACAAAAGAACAAAAATGACCTTCTAAAAAACAGTCAGATAAATTATGTATTCCTTTCTCCTCCCATTGTTTCAAAATAGTATTAGATACCGTGAAAGGAACAAGTTGATTATTATATAATGGTAATCTTCCCGACCACTTATTTTTTAATCCCATTTTATGTAATTTACTTGTCTGTAAATTCATTAAATGTTTCAATATTGGTACATCATAAGTTCGTAACAAATTTTTCAGAAATGACTGCCAATTCTATCTGTGCCCAACTAGGCGTATCTTGTGTGGCCATTAATGCGCTAAGAAATCTAAATTGAGCTGCTTCATAATAAAATTGAAAGTTAGGTAGCCGTAACCCTCCAAATTGAAAATCCGTAGAAAATATTTAAAATGTTCTTCACTATGGATTGGAGGGTAGTTCATGTTTATTTTGTTTTTTTAATCAAAAAAAGACTCCAAAAGTAACCCTCAAAATTAGACCAGTGAGTCTGATGTTAGTAGTAAGTAAGTTTTTGAAAGGTGTTCTTCAAGATAGGGTATACAAATATTAGGATAGCTGGAAACTGATTAGGGATAGTCAATATGGCTTTGTGCATGGTAGGTCGTGTTTAAACAATCTTACAGTCTTTTTGAGGAGGTTACCAAGAAAGTTGAAGGAAAGGCTGTGGATGTTGTCCACATGGATTTTGGATTTTGACAAGGTCCCACGTGGGAAGTTAGTCAGAAAGTTTCAGACACTAGGCATTCATGGTAAAATGGTAAACTGGTCTACTATTGGGAGGTCAATATAGTGTACGTAATTTGCTCCTTTTGTTAAAATTTGATAAATTAGTTGACCGCCCTTCTTGGGTGGAAATAGAATTGAATTTTTCTAAATGTGTGTCTGTGTTGGCAGTCCTAGCATCCTTTTTACCTTAACAAGCAATTTGATGAGACTTCGCTTGAGAATATGGGCACAATTTAGAATTTTTTTTGGAATCCATAGTTTTTCTCGAGCCAGTCCTATTAGCTAATCATTTTTTTTTACCTTCTTTGTCAGATGCAGGTTTTAGTGGTGTAGACTGGGTATCAAAAATTTTAAAGATCTTTTTATTCAAGATAATTTCACTTCTTTGGAACAATTTTGGTCACAATTTAAATGACCTAATGATCATTTTTTTCAGCTATCTACAAGTCAGACATTTTGTTCAGTCCAAGCTCTCTTATTTTTCCATAGATTTCTGAAACAAACATTCTTGATTTACTTTTTGACTTTTAATTTGCTCATTGAGGCTTGTTACGAGCCCAGAGGCCCCCAAAACTCAGTAGCAATAGATATTCACCAAGAATGGTTACTTAAACAAAAGTTGCTTTTAATTATCTTTAAACATGAAAATAGAATAATTATTAACTTCTAATTCCAAGAGCATGTGTGTGTGTGTGTGTGTGTGTGTGTGTGTGTGTGTGTGTGTGTGTGTGTGTGTGTGTGTGTGTGTGTGTGTGTGTGTGTGTGTGTGTGTGTGTGTGTGTGTAAGTTCAGGAAAGTTCTTTGGTTCACAGTCCAATCTCACTTCTCATTCTTCCAAGTTCACTGGTTGCAGGCAACTCTTGTACTGTGCACAAAATTTAACATTTATAAAGTTCACTAGGCTTTAGTGCTTGAAAGGTAAATGGTTACCACTCAGGAAGATTCTTGTCGGTTTAGAGAGAGATTTGTTATTCCAGGACATCTACAACTGATGTACTTCCATCTGCCACTCCAGTGTCCTGCTGATGAAACTTGCCCCTTCTGAGTTCTCCAGATGATAACTTCTTTCTTTCAGGTCTACACAGAGTGCCTTTTGTTTCTCTTATTTCAAGTGAAACATTGGGCAGCCAGCCAGTCCTCTCCTCTTGTATGGACCACAAGGGTTTTGACCAAGCTGAACTAAGAAGTCACAAGCTATCTCCAAAATGGGTTTTTTTCCACAAGCTTGCCAGCTTATGTTCTAGCACTGTATTCTCTCTCTCTCTCAGAGAAAACCTGTTTTTTTTCTCTCTGTTTGAAAAACCAAATGACACTCTTAGAACAGCAAACTGCACTCAGAAAGCATGCGGCTCTAGACCTAATCCTCCCAAGTTCTTTCATCTGTTGCTTTTCAAAACAACAATTCATCAGTGAAGTCCCTTGGGCACTTTTCAAAGTTTTTGCAAGGGCACTCCAAGCCAGACATGTCTGGCATGTCCAGTATTTTAAATGAGATCTTTTTTTGAAGTGTTTGGTCGTGACCTACACTAAAAACCTGCCACAACTTATCTCCTTTAAAACTTATCTATATACAATATAAAATACAACTTAATCTATCACAGTATATTATTCAGACAAATTATGAAGATAAAAATTCAAAAGGATCTGAGAATATTTTTACTTGGTAATATATATGAAGAAGATATGAAATTGAAGTTGGATAAATATAAAGAAAAATTTCTTAATATAGAAATAGCAGTAGCAAAAAAATGTTGCAGTGTCGCGGAAAACAGAAAATTTTATAATGATGGACAGATGGAACACAAATACAAAATTGTATACCATTAGGAAAACAAAATTACTTATAAAAATTCCCAAACTGATTCCTTAAATTATAAGATTTGGGAACTATATATGGAATTTGTTAATCAAAGCTCATCCGCATCATCCATATCACCCACATCTCTCAATCAATAATCAATTAGGAGATATATAGTTATATCAAGAGAATACGATTAGCAATTAAATATAGTCTAAGTGTTTTTTTCCTTTTCTCCTTTTTTTTTCTTGGGGGAGGGGGGTTTTGTGGGGGGAATATATATATATATATATATATAAAATGAGGCATCAGGGATTGGTACTAGGGGCATTGTTGTTTGTCATTTATATCAATGATCTGGATGGTAATGTGGTAAATTGGATCATCAAATTTGCAGATGACACAAAGATTGAAGGTGTTGTGGACAGTGAGGAAGCCTTTTAAGGCTCTCAGATAGATCTGGACCAGCAGGGAAAATGGGATGAAAAAT
Source organism: Narcine bancroftii (assembly GCF_036971445.1). Taxonomy (NCBI): domain Eukaryota; kingdom Metazoa; phylum Chordata; class Chondrichthyes; order Torpediniformes; family Narcinidae; genus Narcine; species Narcine bancroftii. The sequence continues at coordinate 74,364,721 of NC_091479.1, forward strand.
GGCAGATGGAGTTTAATGCAGAAAAGTGTGAGATGCTGCATTTTGAAAGGACAAACCAAGAAAGGATACACAGAAAGGATAATCTAAATGGTAGGGCACTGAGGAGTGCAGTAGAACAGGGGGATCTGGGAATACAGATACATAATTCCCTGAAGGTGATGTCACAGGTAGACAGGGTTTTAAAGATGCTTTTGGCATATTGGCCTTCATAAATCAAAGTATTGAGTATAGGAATTGGGATGTTATGTAAAATTGTACAAGACATTGGTGAGACCAAATTTGGAGTATTGTGTGCATTTGTGATCACCTAACTAGAGGAAAGATATCAATAAGATTTAAACAGTGCAAAGAAGATTTACTAGTATGTGCCCAGACTTCAGGAACTGAGTTATGGGGAACAGTCAAATAGGTTAGGAGTTTATTCCCTGGAGCATAGAAGAATGAGGGGAGATTTGATAGAAGTATTTAAAATTATGAGAGTTCTAGACAGAGTAAATGTAAATAGACTTTTTCCACTGAGGGTAGGAGGGATGCAAGCTGGAGGACATAGGTGAAAGGTTTAGAGGAAACAATAGGGGGAACTTTTCATGCAGATAGTGGTGGGAGTATAGAACGAGCTACTAGCGGTAATGGTTAATGCGGGCTCAATTTTAATTTTTAAGAAGAATTTGGACAGGTATATGGATAGGAGGGGTACAGAAAGCTATGGTCGGGGTGTCGCTCAGTGGGACGAAGGAGAATAATGGGCACAGATTAGAAGGGCCAACAGGCCTATTTCTGTGTTGCATTGTTTTATTAGCTTACCAGCATCCCTCTCGATGTCTCTTGGCACCGTCAAGACATGTTTCTGCCGCCTTTTGTGCTACAGCCTGAACCATGTTTATTCCGCACCAACCATACTATGTTCAGTTCTGTCTACCTTGTGAGAGAATAATTGTCCCTGGAGGGTTTGCAACATGAACTTTACAGAATGCTCAAGGTTAAATTACAAGAAAATATTGTAAAAATTTGGGTTGCATTCTGTATATTTTAGAGGATAAGGATTGGTTTAATTAAATATTAAAGGGAACTAATATCAGCTGATATTGAAATCAATGATTGGAGGCATAATCTAATAAAGAATGAGGTCTTTGAGGAGCGATGATACAAAATGCATTCATGAGTAAACGTAGTCAAAATTGAGCATATGTTTGGATGTAGTAATTGATCAATCATTCATTTTAGATGAGGCTATTAGATTTTTATTAACCAGCATTATTAAGGGAAAAGGCAGGTACGTGGATTTAAATTACAGATGTTAGAGTGGTGGAACAGATCTGACTGGCTAACTGCCTGTCTTGTAATATCACCTTGTTCCTGATTGAACTTGTACCATCTAATAATGACAAAATCTGGCAAAATATTTATTTTTTCAAAATATTTTTCTAATAAGCCAGATTTTGTCCCCACTGTAAACTTAATACGTCATTCTAAACTAGTGTAGGCCATTGATGGAAGTAATTAAAGTAAAACATTTCATATGCTTGAAATCTGAAACAAAACTAGAAAATGCTGTAATCACTCAGCAGATCGTACAGTTTCAGGATCATTGATTGTTTATTTGGGTCATTGACCTGAATCACTGACTTTGCCTCTCTCTCTACAAATGTTGCCTGACTCGTTGATACTTATAGTTTATTTTCTGTTTTTGTTTCATTGAAGTGTATGGGACTCTATTGTGAATCTTGGGAATATTGTTGAAAACTGTCAGCCATTCTAACAAAAAACATCCTTTTTTTTTTACCCACCTTTAGCTCATTCTGTAACAACATTCACTTTCTCCTCAATTGATGGTCATCCATTGTCTCATTCTTCCAAATCCACTTGCTTGATAGCCTTCTAAAAATCCACATCATATTCTCAAAAACTTGTACAAGTCTGAAAATCCGGACTGCTAAATCTGTTCAGATTTTTGAATTTTCCAGATTCTTTCCCAATTACATCCAATTAACTAACCTACGCCCCCTGTACGTTTCAAAAGGTAGAAGAAAACTGGAGCCCCAGGAGAAAACCCACATAAACTCGGGGAGAACATACAAACTTCTTATCGACAGGGCAAGATTTGAACCCTGGTCCTGATTGCTGGCATTGCACTAACCGCCTCGCCAACCTTGCTGCTCCAATGATAAATAACGAAGAAATTATAGTTTATTCATTAGCAAATATAGCATGCTTAATTTATCATAATGAGCAGATTTAAAGAAAAATAATGTCAAATAATGTCAAATAACGGTTGCTTGTTGCCACTGTGCTTACAAATGCACGCACACAAAAACCCACTAAATTTAGAAAGTTTGTGAAGTCCGCGTACTCAGGCGTTCTGGATTTCTGGCATCTGGATTTTTGGACTATAATGGAATATATATTTGGGAGATAATTGGTAAAATTATAGTTACATACATACACACATTTTAAAACCAATTTTATTTGAAATACTGAAGAATTCGTGTTCAGTGGACTTCATAGAAACTCTGGAGAATGGTATGCACATTTCACAAGTTGCTGGTTGAAATGATGTCATCACATGAATCGACTGGTGACAGGGCGTCTGTGTTGAACACTTTTACAAGGCTTCTGACCTTTCTGCAAAATGCACAGAAATGACACTCCTGATTAAGTTTGTTTTCCTAAAACAAAAGATAGGAGTAAAAGACCAACTCCCATTGTTTGCTGGAGAAGGTGGGGGTTTTGTGGCAAGTGAGAGAGTCACATGGGCTATCTAGCAGTTGGAAGATGAAGAGGGAAAGAGACTGAACAGTCACAGCTGAAGCCAGCAGGAAGCTTGTTGGAATTGAAACATAAAGCTCCAAAGCGGCAGATGGCTGGAAGTGCTATCTGACTGATGTTTCTCTTGGAATAAGAGGATCAGAAAGGAACTTAGTGGTGGTAGCCTGAAAGAAAGAGGTTATCATCTGGAGAACCCTGATGGGGCAAGTTTCATCAGCAAGACATTGAGGTGACTAATGGTGGTACCTCAGTTGTGGAAATCCTGGAACAACAAACCTCTCTGCAAACCCCCAAAGAACCTTTCTGAGCGGTAAACATTTACCTTTTGAGCACCAAACCCTGATGAACTTTAGACATGTTAAATTCTGTGCACAGTATAAGAATTGTCTGCAACCAGTGAACTTGGAAGAATGAGAAGTGAGATTGAACTGTGAACCAAAGAACTTTTCTTAAATTTACACACACATCATACATGTGCACTTAGAATTAGAAGGGGGTTAATTTGGATTAGTTAAGTTAATAGAGATAAGTTAAAGTTTGATTCTGTTTTTATGATTAAAGATAATTAAAAACAACTTTTGTTTAAGTAACCATTTTGTTGCGGTGAATATCTATTGCTGCTAGATTTTGGGGTCCTTTGGGCTTGTAACAGGACTTCTGTTAACAATGAACAGCTGTTGGTTTAGCACTAATCCATTGTAATACGCTGGCAACCTGAAAACAGTCAATTTATTTTGTCTTTGTCTTTTAACCAATCCTTCATCCAGCTAATATGTCCTAATTTTGTATAATCTGTGATGTGGTATCTTTCAAATTGTGGTACCTGTGTCAGTGATTGGGACCGGGGTTTGAATGTTCGCAATCTTTCATCCAGCTAATATGTCCTAATTTTGTATAATCTGTGATGTAGTATCTTTCAAATTGTGGTACCTGTGTCAGTGATTGGGACCGGGGTTTGAATGTTACGCTGTTTGTAAGAAGTTTGTACAATCTCCCAGTGTCTGCCTGAGTTTTGCACAGGGGCTCCAGTTTCCTCTCACCCTTCATAATGTACCAGGGGTACAATTGTAGGTCAATTGGATGTAATTGGGCTACATGGGCTTGTGGGCCAAAAAGGCCTGTTACTGTCCTGATGTCTAAATATAATGTAAAAATATTTTTAAAATTATATTTAAAATGTCTTTCAAATAGCTAGATATTCCATATATTACATTTCTACGAGTAGCTTCCTTAAAAAAAGATTTTGGACTATTTCCTTGTGTATGATCATGCTATTCCAAAATAGCAAGCGGGTAGAGCCAGACAATGATATACATGTATTCAAGATATCAGCCTCAGTGATGCTTCTTGACAAACTTCAGTTTCTATCTTTCTAGCAGTCTTCCGTATTTTTCTGCTGTTTCATTTATCTCACTGAAAAGTTTTGTTTCTTTATTTTGGTAAACTTCCTGTGTGTGTTCAGATATATAGAGTTTTCTTGTCATGGCAATTTGTGCAATGCCCATAAGTAACGCTTACAGTCATAATGCAACAGTAAAAAGGAGAAACAGCAGTTTGTTGCTGTCCTACAGTTTAATTCCTACATTGTTAGCATTTTCTGCGTTGAAGACATTCAAACAAAAGTGAGTAAACCACAAATCAAAATGATCAGCTTCAGCAGCTTGACTGAGATAATTTTTGAAAAATATATATTTTAATATGCTTTTTGCAGAAAAATAGAACTACTTTTGAGTCAGATGAGATTATATTTTCTGGATTTATGTTCTCCACTTATGGAGCTTGGTATATTTATGTTTTAGATTAAACATTGAACATTATGGAATCCGCAGGTCTAATGGGTATGAATAGAAATATGTTGCCAAAGTTTCCTGGTCAGTCAATATCTTATTGAAAGATCAAGCATAATTGAGGGGCCATACATTTTACTCATATATGAGGAAATGTTTGGCCTTACTCTCTTGTGGAATGTGGTATAAAGTGGGGAGGTAGATTTGAATTTGTTCAATAGATAAAAGATGTGTACCAACTCTCCACTATTATTTGATTAAGTGAATCCAGTATTTCTTTTACTGTGGGTACTTTGTGGAGGATTATGATAGACTGGGCTTTTTTAATCTGAACTTTCATGACGCTTTGAACCAATGTAGATTTAAATGAATATTGAAATTCTGCATTGTGAACAAGGGAAGCATGTTTTGTCTTTCATTTAGTTTTTCATGTACTGATCTTTATCAATTGCATTCCTGTTTTGAAACTTCACTCATCATTACCAATAAATTGGAGGAAAAATGCATTTGGGGATTAGGCTGTAATGATTTACAAATGAATTAAATCAGTGGTTCTCAACCTTTCCTTTCCACTCACATACCACTTTAAGTATTCTCAATGCCATAGATACCACCTGAAGCAATTCCTTACTAATCACAGAGCAGTGATGGCATAGGGATTACTTAAAGTGGTATGTGAGTGGAAAGTAAAAGATGGAGGACCACTGAATTAAATAAAGCCATCTATTCCTTTTATATGTTTGTGAGGGTATATACATTGCTTGAAAATGTTCACATTCTGGTTATGGTTTTCATCCTTACCCATGTAACATCATACATCCATCTAAGGGTTGGGAGGCCTTTGATGTTGGTGTGTTTATTTCTTTTCTATGATGAATACCAGACATCTACTTAGTAGAGGTAGATTTTAGTGTAAGACCACATAAAATTTTTAGAGCAAGTTTTTTTTTTTTTAAAGAACCTTTCCAATAATTTTCTTCATTTTCATTAAACCATTCTGTGTTTCCTTGTCTTTGGTCCAGTGCTTTCCATTGACACTGTCTCCGAATAGGGCCTAATCATCCTCTATATTGCCTGGACTGAGGTTCAGTTTAGCTAACTGGTTGTCAAGTTCTGCTATTACTGTATCACCCTTGAGTTTATTTATATTGAGCTCTTTAACAGACTTTGTGCCTTGGGGATGCTTCTTCATATGGATTTGAGTTTGGAGATAATAAGCCTGATCTGTCCAATACCGCACATGGTCTTAGTCGCTCTCACTTCTTCCTGGTTTATTATTGATCCCAGCATTAGGGTGACAGTGCTCATTTCAAGCTAAGAAGGCTTCCTTTTTGATGAATGCAAGCTAAGAAACTGATGTGCAGGAAAGCATTGACAAATTAGTCAGTGCCTGTGGCAACTTTGGCCACACAATCAGCACACAAAGAATCGAAGTTATGTACCACCCTGCATAAAACACCATGGACCTCAGAACTAACATCCTTGTGAATGGTTCAAAGTTTTCAGTCGTGCACAAGTTTGCACACCTTGCAGCTCTTTCTCAAAATCTCTCAACATTGAAGAAATAGTCAAAATTAGGATAGCAAAAGCTAGTCCTGCTTTTATAAGATAAAGAAGTAAAGACTGATAATGAAGAAGAATCACCCTGAAAACCAAGTTGTCATATTCGCCTTGCTCTGGGCTTGTGAGACAATATAACTATTTCTACATGACCTGTCTGCATATATACTTTGCGTGGCAAGACGCAATTTCATACAGGTTCTATCCCAGCTGAATCTGCAGAATCTACACACAGTTGATCAGATGAGTAGGACAGGTTAGAGGAATGTGGTAATAGAATACCAAAGAGGCAAATAGAAAGTGGACTAAGGGAAAATGGTCATGTGGTGGACAGAAAAAGAGATTCAAAGGCTGTTGGAATATCCCTGAAGAGTGCCAACATTGACACATGCCACTGGGAACAAAAAGCATTGGATAGTTTGGTGCACCAACATGAAAAGCAATGCTCGCTCCCTTGAGGAAGCTAAACGGAGCAAGCAAAGAGGAAAAATGAATCTTCAATCAAGAACCACTGATGCTATAGCATCTCCGAATCTCTAACACCTGTGGAAAGGCAATCATGCCTAGATTGGCAATCATGCCTAGATTGGTCTAATCAGCTACTTTCATACACATTGCAACACTAAAGACAGATTCCATAGACTTACTCGAATGTTGCTGGCACAACATCGGGGGCCGATTGGCCGGTGCTGTTGTGTTCTATGTTTAAGGAGTGAGAAACAACAACTTATTTGTCCAGTAGATGGCACCGTACTATGGAAAATTAAATTTGAACGAACCATTAGAGTACTATACTCAAAAATAGCTCAAAACTACAAGATGACTTTAAGTGTACATGAAATGCCCTTTTTCCATTTTGTAACAGATCCACCTGTTGGCCCCAGCAAGAAGTTTTAATATATTTTGTATACTATATTAATGATGATGTTACGATATTTAATTTAAAAAAAAAAAAAATTTCTGCATGTATTGCATTCTTTTGAGAAGGGCCTGTTGGGGGTTAGATTTTGCAACGTTTCTGTCCATTCTGACCTTGTGTTCTGCCTACTTCAGTGTTCTATCGCTGAACATGTCTGCTTCCACCTCCATAACATTCCCCAGGTCTGATTGTCAGTTTCACTTGCTTCCTGAGGTTTTGTAGCCAGAACTGAATATGGTACTTCATTTGTGGTCAAATCGAACAAAATTTCCTCACTTTGTGGCCAGGATGAATCCCAGGGGCCCTGAATGCTTTAATCGGTCATTATGAAACTGTGACATGTCCTAACCAGCACATCCACCACAGGTTAAAGCCGAGTAGAGACTGAATTAAGCAAAGCTGAGCTATTGCACTGACCCTTTTCCTTGTTTTCCTCACCTTTATATGGTACTTCAACATGCCTTTTGCTGGAAAGGATTTGATCGACAAGATGAATAGTAATTTTTTTTTTCATTCTTTGTCTCCACTTTAGAATTGAGTTCATCCCATCCTCCGTGTCAGGTCACAGTATGGAGGTGATATTTTCATATGTAGAATGCAGAGACTGATTTCCAGGTCATTGATTTGTCTGAAACTTATTAAAGACTAGGCTTTGCACTTTACATTTAGGCAAGCTGCCACTGACAGTGAGGTCCAGAGCAAGGCTTTGAAAATTATGAGCTATTTTCATTTGCAGATTTCGACACAATTTACTACTATTGTCATTGTGTCTTTATTTTGGACGTCAATTTTATTCAGAAGTGTATAGAATGGCTCTTTGCATACGTCGGGTTACTTGGTTTATAAATTCAGTGTTATTGGTTCTACAAATTAGTAGTATTGGCACACTTTTGTGTAAAATGGCACTATTACCACTCATGTGGTCTTGTGGGATGATACTGTGACAGATTATGTTGTGTTTGTATTGTGTTTAGCTATGTTTTATGGAGATAAATTGGGCAGGTTTTTTACACTTCAGAACAGATCTCATTTAAAATATTGGAGCTCTGCTCAAGCCAGACAGGGTGGTTCCTGGGGACCTTTGCAAAAACTGGGGAGTGCCCAAGAGACTTCACTAATGGATTGTTGTTTTGAAAAGCAACAGATGAAAGCGATTAGAGGAGTAGTTCGGAGCCGTAGGCTGTCTTGGAGTGTAGCTTGCTGTTCTAAAAGGGTCATGTGGTTTTTGCAAGCAGAGAGAATTGAACAGCTTTCTCTCTGTAAGAGAGAGAAGCCACTTTCAGGTGTATCCTCTGCCTTAAGGGCAGCTGCAGGAGCAGATCCCAGCCTGAAGACTCACCTTTCAGGTGGCAGCCCTAAAAGGTTGCAACAGTCCACCTGAAAGGGCCTGTTTTTCCAGAGACGCCTTGTAGCACCACCGCATCTGAAGGAAGCAGGGCGACTGGTGCCACCCATCATAAATATATGGCATAGCAATGGCCATCTTTCCTACCCATAATAGCCCACGCAGGTGGAACCGCTCTGTTTCCCACACATTTCCAGCTGCACAGGGGTTTATGGAAGAATTGCAGAAAAATAAACCAAAAAAATGACTCATCTGTGCATTAGGTCCTATGCTGCATTTTGAGCAGCAGAGGGTGGCCCCAGTGCAGGAGTGGCCAGCTGGGCTCTGACAGCCCACACCAGCCACCCCTGCCCTGATGGCTCCCTCTTCCCCGACAGCTCCCCCCACCCCACTTCCCGACAAACTCTGCCTTACTGGGAGGGGGGGGGGAAGGTTGGTGGTACGTCAGGATAGGGGCAATGTGGAGGGAGGCTGTCAGGTTGTGTGGCGGGGGGCTGTTAGGCAGCAGGGAGTTGGGTCGCTGGCTGATAGTGTCATCAGCCCACCCCTTAGCAGCCACTTTCAGGCAGCTGCATTCAGTTGTGTCTGGGGACTTTGCTGATCTGCAGATTATCCCTCATGGAGGAGGGTTGGTGAGTGCGCCTCGGAGGCACATCAGGCTCTTTCAGGTACCTCATTGAGGTAGAATATGCAGCTTTACATCGGGGTATTCTGGCCACCTGAAAAAGAGAGAGAGCGCGCGCGAGCCTGGTCAAAGCCCTTGTGCTTCACGCAAGAGGAGAGGACTAATGTTTCACTTGAAATAATGGAAACAGAAAGGAACGAAGTCTGTGGTGACTGAAAGAAAGAGGTTATCATCCGGAAAACCCTGATGTGGGTTAAGTTTCTTCAGCAAGACACTGACGTGGTTGATTAGAAGGGATCAGTTTGTGTCCAGGAACAACCAATCTCTCTCTCTGGAAACCGACAAGAACCTTTCAAGCACCAAAGCCTGGTGAACTTCATAAATGTTAAATTCTGTGCACAGTCTAAGAATTGCCTGCAACCAGTGAACTTGGAGGAATGAGAAGTGAGATTGGTCTGTGAATCAAAGAACTTTTCTAAACTTAATACACATTACATACACATGCACTTGGAATTAGAAGGGGGTTAAGTTGATAGTGATAAGTTAAAGTGTGATTCTGTTTTTGTGTTTAAAGATAATTAAAAGCAACTTTTTTTTAAGTAACCATTTGTCTTGGTGAATATCTATTGCTGCTGGGTTTTGGGGTCCTCTGGACTTGTAACAATACAAAATTCAATTTGTGGGGTTTCCATACCAGATCTAGCTTCTCAATGTCCAGAAAGACCCTAGACTGCAGTGCTTATTCACAAAGCCTTTGCATTGGCTGCAACAAGCTTCATTGGAAGAAATTAGAGAAGCGTGCAGTAAGGGAACAGCTGTCATCATGGGAGACTTTAATTTACATGTAGATTGGACTAGCCAAATTAGTAAAAATACTGAGGAGGAGGAATTCCTTGAATGTTTACGGGACGGTTATCAAGACCAATATGTCGAGGAACCAACTTGGGAGCAGGCCGTTTTAAATTGGGTATTATGCAATGATAAGGGGCTAATCAGCAATCTTGTTGTATGAGACCCTTTGGGTAGGAGCGATCACAATATGATCGAATTCTCACTCGACATGGAGAGTGATGAAATTAAAACCGAGACTAAGGTCCTGAATTTAAATAAAGGGAATTATGATGGTATGAGACGGGAGTTGAGTAAGATTGATTGGGTGGTGTTTATGGGGGGGGGGGGGGTGGGTTGACGGTCGATAGACAATGGAAAGCATTCAAAGATCTAATGGAAGAATTGCAGAAATCGTTTATACCGGTTTGGCATAAAAATAAACCAAAAAAGTGACTCAACCGTGAATAACAAGGGAAATTAGAGACAGCATTAGGTCCAAAGAGAGAACATATCAATTGACCAAAAAAAGTACCAAATCCGAAGACTGGGAACAGTTCAAGATGCAGCAAATAAGGACAAAGGGATTAATCAAGAGGGCAAAAATAAATTACAAAAGTAAGCTTGCGGCAAACATAAAAACCAACTGCAAAAGCTTTTATAGATATGTCAAGAGGAAAAGATTGGTGAAATCCAGAGTAGGTCCCTTGCAGTCGGAATCAGGGGAATATATAATGGGGAATAAGGAAATGGCAGACCAATTCAATTCTTACTTTAGTTCTGTTTTCACAAGAGAGGATACAAATAACCTCCCAAGGATGTTGGGAAACATAGAGACTAATGCAAGGGAGGAGCTGAAAGAAATCAGTATCTCTAAGGACATGGTCTTGGGGAAATTGATGGGATTGAAGGCAGATAAATCCCAAGGGCCTGATAATCTACATCCTAGGGACTTAAGGAAGTGGACATTCAGATAGCAAATGCTTTAAGAATTATTTTCCAGAACTCAATAGACTCAAGATCAGTACCCATGGATTGGAGGGTAGCTAATGTTACCCCACTATTTAAAAAAGGGGGGGGGTAGAGAAAAAGTGGGGAATTGTAGGCCAGTGAGCCTTACATCAGTAGAGGGCAAAATGATGGAATCCATTATTAAGGATGTAATAGCGAAGCATATGACTAGCAGAGAAGGGATCGGACAGAGTCAACATGGATTTATAAAAGGTAAATCGTGCTTGATAAATCTATTGGAATTCTTTGAGATGGTGACAGGTAAAATAGATGGGGGAGAGCCAGTGGATGTGGTGTACCTGGATTTCCAAAAGGCCTTCGATAAGGTCCCACATAAATGACTGACATGCAAAATCAAGGCTCATGGGATTGGGGGCAAGGTATTGATGTGGATTAAGAACTGGCTGGCAGATAGAAGACAGAGAGTTGGGATAAATGGCTCGTTTTCTGAGTGGCAGGCGGTGACCAGTGAGGTGCCACAGGGATCTGTACTGGGACCCCAGCTGTTCACAATTTACATTAATGATCTGGATGAGGGGATTGGATGTAATATCTCCAAATTTGCAGATGACACTAAGCTAGGAGGGGTTGTGTGCACTGAAGAGGGGGGTCAGGAAGCTTCAGTGTGATTTGGATAAATTGGGGGACTGGGCAGATACATGGCAAATGCACTACAATGTGGATAAATATGAGGTTATCCACTTTGGTAATACAAACCAGAGGGCAGATTACTATTTGAATGGCAGTAGATTGGGAGATGGGGAAGTGCAGAGAGACCTTGGGGTTCTTGTGCACCAGTCACTGAAGGCGAGGATGCAAATACAGCAGGTGGTTAAAAAGGCAAATGCTATGTTAGCCTTCATATCAAGAGGGTTTGAGTATAGGAATAAGGATACCTTACTGCAGCTGTACAGAGCCTTGGTGAGACCACGCCTGGCGTATTGTGTGCAGTTTTGGTCACCTTATCTAAGGAAGGATGTTCTTGCATTGGAGGCGATTCACCAGGCTGATACCTGGAATAGCAGGAATGACTTATGAGGAAAGATTGCGCAAATTGGGATTGTACTCCCTGGAGTTTAGAAGATTGAGAAGGGATCTCATAGAGCCATATAAAATTCTGGCAGGACTGGACAGAGTGGATGCAGAAGGGATGTTTCCAATGGTGGGGGAGTCCAGAACCCGGGGCCATGGTTCGAGGATAATAGGCAAACCATTTAGGACCGAGATGAGGAGGAATTTCTTTACCCAGAGGGTGGTGAATCTGTGGAATTCATTGCCACAGAGAGCAGTAGAGGCAGTTTCATTGAATATATTTAAATTAGATATATTTCTTCAATATAAAGGAATTGGGGGTTACGGAGAGAAGGCGGGGACAGGGTACTGAACTTTAAGATCAGCCATGATCTCATTGAATGGCGGAGCAGGCTTGAAGGGCCGAATGTCCTGCTCCTATCTTCAATGTTTCTTTGGCATATGCTTCTCCAACCCATAATGTACAACTTGACAGCATTCTGCAAAGAGGTGGGTGAATGTCTTCATTCTGCTGTAGTCATCTCAGGGACACCCTGCATTATGGGTGATGCAGATTTGACCAGGAGGATCTCTCATCATCAGCCAGGCCAAGCCTTGGTGCTAGTGAGCACTGGTGATGAGGCATTCGTCAGATGACCTGGACGATCTGCTCCGGGAAACACCCCAACATGTACATTAAGTCCTCCTCTCTCAATGTCTGCAAGACGTTCCATGCTGACCATTACCTGATGGCTTTGTGCTCAAAAGTCTGGAAAAGTTGTTTCATGAAGGATAAGATTTATGTCAACGTTGGCCTAGGCTGTCTGAATACATATTTCAAAGCACCACTAATTCTCTTTGCACCATGTTTTGTGTACCAACTTTTAATGAAGACGGACAGTGATAATTAAATTTGCCAGTGTGATCACACAGATTTTTGTTCATGAGGGAAAGTGATGATCATATCTTCAAACCTGGCCTGCATAATTTTATCCTTCTGTGCACACATTTAAATAGCCAATTTGAAGAGGTTGCCAAGTGCTCCATGTCTGAATCTTTTAATGAACCAATGACAAACAAGTGACTCATCCAATTCTTCTTTGATTAGGTTTACCCTTCCTGATCTTTTGTTTTATTCAATTCATCTTTGTATGTCTTGTTTTAGAAAACGTAATACAAAATACTTTCTGATGGCACCAGCATAGCTGACTGTTTTATCTGCCTAGAAATAATGACACTAGCATCTTCCTTTGCCTTGTGTTCATTTCCTTGAATATGATTTCTTCTTCTCTTAAAGAGAATATAAACTGGTCTTTGCTGGATAGCAAGAGCAGAAGATTTTAAGAGTGCTTCAAAACCCCATGCTATCTGTAAGGAGTTTGTATGCTCTCCCCTTGTCTGTGTGGGTTTTCTCCAGGTGGCTCTGGTTTCCTCCCACCATTTGAAACATACCGGGGGTGTAGGTTAATTGTGTCTAAATTGGGTAGCATGGACCCGTGGGCTGAACTGGCCTGTTACTATGGTGTATGTCTAAATTTAAAATTTAAAATGTCCTTTGAAGCTTTTATATTAAATAATGGTATTTCAATTTTCTGCTCTTCCCCAATAATTTCTTCCTTGATTACAATAATTTGTCTGCTATTTGCATGTTCAGAATACACAAGTGACTCGAACTCTACACCTGCCTACTTATCCTTGATTGTTTTTAAATATTGCTTGATTCCATATTTTACATTCAGCTCCTAATGCAGGATTTTGTCCTGAATTGATGCTGCATGGCCTGCTGTGCTCCTCCAGCAATTTTTTTTTGTTGCTCTTGTTTCCAGCATTTGCATTCCCTCTGCACTGTAAACATAAAGCCTTTTATTGCCACTGACAGTGAACATGCTTTTAGTTTGTTGAAGGAATCACAAATAATGTTTCTTTGCATTAAACCCTTAATGTATCTATGCCTTACAAATGTGGTCATTTTTGAGGATGTTTCCTTTATTGCACAGCTGAGGATCTTTTTTGACGATCCTCCTGTGAATTATACTAATTTCAAGTGTTGATTGTATAAATCTGTTTCACTACCCATTTCAGACATAATTTAAAAAGAACATCTGTGGTGTACATTAATTTTAATGGATTTCTAAAGCATTCCATCTCTGTGAATAATGAGGCTGCATGTAATGTGTTCATTACACGAGTATCTTTGCTGCTTCAATCTTGAGCTTTTAAGAGAGAACTTCATATAGGAAAATACAACTTCTAAATTTAGACATACAGCATGGTAACAGGACATTTCAGCACGAGTCTGTGCCACCCAGTTTAAACCTAATTAACTTACACCCCCGGTACATTTCAAACATTAGGAAGAAACTGGAGTCCCTGGGGAAAATCCACGTAGAGGTGGTAAGAATGTACAAACTCTTTACAGACAGCTTGGAACTTGAATCCTGATCGCTAGGGGTTGTAAAGGTGTTGCGCTAGCCGCTATGCCAACCATGCTGCCCCTGTCATTTGTTTAAGGCATGAGGTTAGAGATGGTCTATCCACCTCCTCAAGAAAAGTGGCACAGTATGAATATGACTTTGATGTCCTCTACCTATTTGAGGGAAATGGATTGTTGACTCTCAATATTAGTCTGACCTGTTGATGTGGAACTCAAGAAAGAAAAATTGAGATTAGTTTTAACCTAACTTGGGTCATAAATGTCATCAAAATCTTTAATTTTTTGTTATCTATTTGCTTTCACTCTGCATATTGTTAATTTAAGATCTTGCTCTTCCCCAGACTTGGGTAGTTTCCCACTGTGCTATTGTGGAATGTTGGCTCGTTCAAAAATGCAAGTCATGTATTTTGTGTGCAGTCGTTCATTATTTTCTTTCAACACCAAAAGTACTTACAAGACCAAAAATAAAAAGGATGAAATGTGGTTCTGCTGACATCCTGCCTTAAGGTGCACCCCCAAAGCTGGCATTGGGTGCTCTCAACTATGTTTATGATCTGAATTCCTGTAAAACTAAATTTAATGTACAACTGCCTGCCAGTCATATTTTTTACTGTCTCCACATGATACTAGTTGAACTGCTGCTGTCCCTACACAGTGAGAGAGATATTGTTGGTGCCATATTCTGTAGACTGTAATTGAGAACATTAAGTGTCTCAATATCATAAAACATATTACTGATGATCATCTTGTTTTTGAAGCTGCATGAGTTCAAACAAAAATACGATTTTCTTATTTCATTTTTTTAAACATTGTTCAGTTTTTGCAGTATGATGGAGTTAAGGTGCACACAGTATCTGCTGCATTTTTCTACTTTTCCTCCTTTTCCACGAAGGGTGACAAACTTGTCCATTGCCTTTTTATGATGTTATGGTTCAGTTACTCAGGGGTGTCTGGATGGTCCAAAATCAATTGTCCTGTGAATGAGGAATTAAATTTTTCCAAATTATTTGCATTAAGATGGGGAACATGGTTATTTATTTTACATTATTTGATACAGGCCTATATTCTCCTGAATTCTTCAAATCTTTTTTTTTCTCTTTTAGGGGGCAAACTGTGGGGTAATCCTGTTGGACTTTGTCTCATGGATAGGAGTAAAATAACTTGCTTGGCAGATTTGCTGTCCAGAACCTGCTGGATTAGTTTCTTTAAATTTTTTTGGCAACTTACTTTTCGCTTGTTGACACCTGATATACACGCAGATATTTTAAAAAAAAAAAATCCCAAGTCAAAATAAAACCAGGGGAACCAACCAGTCATAGTCAACTTCATCATATCCTGGAAATATTCTGTCCCATGGTAACTCATAATCCTTTCTCACCACTTAAAAACTCTGGGGATTTGCTCGCATTTTCAGCAATCTTCTGAATGTCTTCTTTCAACTTTGTAGAGAACCTCTGGAATTGGTAATGCCAAGCATTATCAATACTTTGTGAAGGCATCACAATTTTCTTTCGTGGAACTTAGTATAGCATTTAAATTATGGAGCAACAAAATGATAGAAAACAATAAAACGTGTGATTTCTTTCTTTGACTTGGCTTCGCCGACGAAGATTTATGGAGGGGGTAAAAGTCCACGTCAGCTGCAGGCTCGTTTGTGGCTGACAAGTCCGATGCGGGACAGGCAGACACGGTTTCAGCGGTTGCAGGGGAAAATTGGTTGGTTGGGGTTGGGTGTTGGGTTTTTCCTCCTTTGCCTTTTGTCAGTGAGGTGGGCTCTGCGGTCTTCTTCAAAGGAGGTTGCTGCCCGCCAAACTGTGAGGCGCCAAGATGCACGGTTTGAGGCGATATCAGCCCACTGGCGGTGGTCAATGTGGCAGGCACCAAGAGATTTCTTTAGGCAGTCCTTGTACCTTTTCTTTGGTGCACCTCTGTCACGGTGGCCAGTGGAGAGCTCGCCATATAACACGATCTTGGGAAGGCGATGGTCCTCCATTCTGGAGACGTGACCCACCCAGCGCAGCTGGATCTTCAGCAGCGTGGACTCGATGCTGTCGACCTCTGCCATCTCGAGTACTTCGACGTTAGGGATGTAAGCGCTCCAATGGATGTTGAGGATGGAGCGGAGACAATGCTGGTGGAGGCGTTCTAGGAGCCGTAGTTGGTGCCGGTAGAGGACCCATGATTCGGAGCCGAACAGGAGTGTGGGTATGACAACGGCTCTGTATACGCTTATCTTTGTGAGGTTTTTCAGTTGGTTGTTTTTCCAGACTCTTTTGTGTAGTCTTCCAAAGACGCTATTTGCCTTGGCGAGTCTGTTGTCTATCTTGTTGTAACGTGTGTAAACAATGCTGATTACCCTGTTTGATAAAAACTACCATTTATAATTTTTTTTTGTGAATATATTTTAACATTCCATTTTAATCATGACTGCTTTAAAGCATCTGCTTTCTTCACTGGTATTTGGGAAATGGGCTTTTCTGTAACCTTTTGCATGAGATTTCCTCGCGCCTTATCTTTTCAATATAAGAATTCTCTTGTCTCCTGGTATTTTGGCAAATTTGTCCCAATTTTGCTTATTTCCGAAACTTCTGATTACCTTGCAGGATTCCTACACTGGGCACCCCTACACACTTTAAAAAAAAAAAGACTCTCAGCTTTCTCTTGCAGTAGCATCCAAGACTTGGGGTTATTATTTGTCTCTTCAAAATAAAAATGTTGCTAACTCATTTTCCTGGATGCATGGTTTACTTTGACTTTTGCGAGGTTCTTGGACAAAATTGGAGGCAGCAGTTTAGCAGTACAGTGGTGTATGATACAGTTTACGGAATAAAATGCGCCTTTACAAAGGGATTAAAATATGTTTAATAGATATTGATAAGTACTGAATTTCATTCTTTTCATTACCATGTCGTATCCAGGAGCATTATATTGCCATTTCTAACTAGTCATATTAGAAGGCTGTGTGGCAACCTGCTTCTGGACTGATAAGATACATAATCAGGTCTTCAGCTGCAATTCAATCCCAAACAATACAATGTGTTTAATAAGCTGTTGTCCTGGTTAAATACCTGATCTTTGCTTTCCCAGTGAAGCTCTTTGAATGGCAAACTAATACCATATTTTCACTCCCGTAACGCACACACGCAAATAACTCTCAAAACCACAAAATGTTTTTTTATTTTTGTATAATGCACATAAATTCCGACTGGAAAAAGAAATTTGCATTTAAATGGCACATGAAGCAAAGCACATACGAGTTAATCTCCCACAATTAACACCCTATCAACTTTCCCCCAGAGGTGTCATTCAACCATTACATAGATGATATTCTGCTGCAACATATTAACAAGCTTTGGAGAGGAATCAATTAAATAGATTGAAAATAGACTTAAGAATTAAGCAAGATTTTAATTCTAACGCTTTCTCAAATCAAAGGTACTTGATAACGTTAATCTCCTCCTTCAGGGACGGTCTGGGCAATTAACATTGGTAAGGTGTATTGCCCTAGCCAGAATGTCCTGTTTATAGGAATACCATGGCATTCAGTACAAAGAGATTTTCCCAAGATCAAAATTTCCCACGCCTGCTATAAATTGTACACGTTCTTTTATTGCCGTTATTGCATTCTCATGCTCGCTGTAAATTGTGCACGTTCTTTCATTGCCACTATTATGCTCGCTATAATATTTCCATTCTCGCTATAAATTGCCAGTGGGTCTTTTTCACGACTGCTATTATATTCCCACGCCTGCTATTAATTGCCAATTTGACTTTCCCACTCCCGCTATTAATTGTGTGCATTCTTTCAACATGTAAAAATATTCTTGTATGGCGCGTACATGCATATAAAAGTGCGGGGGTGTGTGTGCCTGGTTTGTAAAATGAGCATATAACGTGCACGTTACATGCATAAAATTGAGTACTCCATCAATTTGGAGAAACTTTGGTAAACCCTCCTCAAATTGAACTGGCCACAGCATTTGTCCCATCTTAGTTTGCTTCACAGTTGTATAGAATCCATGATACTGACTAATCAAGACCTCACCAATTCTTAGTGCAATATTACACATCACCCTCAATAAATTACTTGCTAGAATGGTGCTAATTTTCCAGGCTACTGGGAAACTGTTTGATGTCTAATGTCTCACTTCAGAAGGTACAATATGCAAACAATCCTCATGATAGCACATGCTTGGAGGCTGAACAAGAAAATGGTCCTTGTACTGAACATCCACAAGACCAAGGTACTCCAGCAATTTTTGCTGAGAGCGTCATATAGGATCCTGATAATAAAAGTTCATGCTGAGACCCTGGAAAATGTGAGCTGCTTCCCACATCTTAGAAACACCACCTGGCAAAGACAAACATTGTGCCACCAATGGACTAGCAGAGCCTTTAGTCCAATGAAGAAAAGGATATTTGAAGGTCAAGATATTTGAATGCCTGGCACAAAAGTTATGGTTTCGCTAGCTGCAATGATCTCTACCTTAACTATATTCTGGAATAACTACGAGAGTCATTTCAGGCACTGCAAAAATACCACCAACACCTTCTCCACAAAATTCACTGGAAGGATAAACCAAGGTCAACGTCTTCTCTCAGGTTAACATCCCCAGCCCTGAGGACCTGTGTACTCCCAGCAAGCTGTGTTACTGCACAAGGCTCTTGAAACAATTTAATCTGAGCTCTGTTAATGGAAGAGATTGCCATGTAGGTTGAAAAACACACAATCCTCAATGATATTTGGGTATCTCTGACCTATGATCACTAAAAGTGGACAAGGAACATTCAAAATAATACTGGGCATACAGAAGCCCTGCTTTTGCAATATAAGGAGTGCAACAGCTCACAGATGAACCATCCACCTGCCCTGGTCAGCCATACCTTGCCTTGCAGCAGAAGAATCTGCAGTTTCCACTCTGCTTCTTTAGCCATTAAAGAATTAATGTAACCCAAACAGACACAGCGTTCTCGATATGAAGAGTAATTAAAGCTGTCGAGACTTTCATTGCCACTACTTCTTGATCTAGACTGGTTTATTGTTGGGAGTAATGTTCTAATTATAACTCTAGAACAACAGAACTAGAAAGTACAGAAAACAAAATTACTGGAATACCTCAGCACATGTTTATCCTGTTTGCAAATGCGGTTTCTGGTCTGCAACTGCCTTCAACTCTTTGTTCCATTTTGACACAATGCTGAGGTTTCTGCTTCAGACATTTAATTTTAGAACATGGAGCGTTGCAGTACGGTACTCGCCCTTTGACCCTCGATTGCTGGCAACTGGTATAAACCTACGCAACAATCTAAACCTTCCTACCTCAAACCCATAACCCTCTTTCTTTTTGTATCTGTGTGCCTGTCTTCAGTCTTTTAATTTACCAGCCTCCACCACTGGCAATGCATTCCAGACACCCATCATTCTCTGTGTAAAAACAACAACAACTTAGCCCTGACATTTCCCCAAAACTAACTTTCTCTCATCTTGTACAGATATCCTCTGGTATTTGCTACTGTCATCCCAGGAAAAAGATGCTGACTGTCCATCCTATCTACAGTATATCTCTCACAATCTTGTAAACATCCAAGTCACTTCATCCTCCTTCGCTCCTAAGCAAAAAGTCTCAGATCTACTAGCGTTGCCTCATAAATCATATTCTCCACTCCAGACAACAGCCTGGTAAATCTCTGCACCTTCTCCAAAGCTTCCACATTCTTCCTGTAATGAGATGACTAGAACTGAACACAAAAAAAGTCATTAAAGTTTTAGTCTAGATTCAGCAGTCTTAAAGCAAGTTGAACTTTTCAGTTTCTTTGCAATTGAATTGGAGTTATTGTGTATTCACATTTATCGACTCAAATGTCCAATTCACTCAAAACAAAAAGTCCAAGTTGAAAGAGAATCATTTGATACACTAGGTAATGCACTTTAAGGTAATTTGTTTACAAAATAGAATCAGTTTCCACATTAAAAGAAATTTAGAAATGGTAAATAGTTGAAAATGATCAGACTCTATAGAAGTCCAAAAATTTGGATGCCAGAAATCCAGACCACCCAACAATCTGGACTTTTAGAAAACTCTCAAACTTGTTAAATTTAGTGGGCTTTTGTGTGCGTGCATGCATGTGTAAGTGCCACGGATGTACAGTGGTAACAAATGTTGACTTTATTTTTCTTTAAAACTGCTCATTTTGACAAATGAAGCATGTTGTATTTGCTAATGAACAAACTATCAAAATATACCTGGTCATCTCTTCTTTATTCCTCCTTAAATTTAAAAGTACCGCCTGAGAATCTGGCAAATCCGGACCAACCCAATTCCTGAGCAGTATGGATTTTCAGACTTCGATTATACCACCCAATAATTATATTTTCATTTAAAATATGTTTTACCATCCATTAAAACAATGCAGCCTGTACCTGTAAACTTGATTCTCTATTTATTCCACAGAGTGAAAAGTAATGACGAGACCAGTGAGTAGATTCTGTTCGTTTGCTCTGTTAGATTTACTTAGAATACCATTGATGAGTACGTGCGCCTCATGCTGCTATCTTACCACAGTACTTTTATTCCTGTCAAAATGACAGAAATGGCATGTGGTGCCTGGTTACGCATTTCATGCTTGGCCCAGTTGTACCTCTCCCCTGGAGCTGGGCTGGCATGCTACATTACTCAGTTGTTTACTGTCTGTTAAATGAAAAGATGGCAGGGCTCTTGTGTAGAAAAAAAAAGAGCAGAAGCAAAGGTAAGATTGCAACTTTAGTTTATTTGTTGCTTGTGATTCTATGTCCAGAAGTGAAATAAGTGGAGAAAGATTTTTGTTGCCCTGAATGGGAAAAAAACCAAATTGGTTAGAGTTCATTTCTACCTTTTGCAACATAGCAGGGATAAGCTAAGATTGAAACTTCATACTCATGTCATTAGATGCTGTGATTAGCAGCCACAGCAAATGTTTCTTGATTAAATTATGATGATTTAAAAATTCTGTAGGTCATACAAGCCTAATAACTTTTAATTGTTGGTATCTCACTGTTTCATCATCTGGTAAATATATATTTGCCCTCCTTGTGGTTGTGATTGAGTTTCATTTAATTGGGTTATAAGCTTGGCTGTGTCGCTAATGCAGTGGTTCTCAATATTTTTTTTCCACTCACACACCACCTTACGTCATCCCTATGCCATAGGTGCTCTGTGAACAGTAAGGGATGGCTTAAGTGGTATGTGATGGGAAGGGAAGGTTGAGAATCACTGCTCAAGACCCAATTGTTACGGAAATATTTTGGTTGAGAAAAATTGTCATTGCCCATTTCCTTTGAGTTATGAAGTCAATTAGGTATAATTAAACAGTGGGTTTTCAAACTTTTTTTTTCCACTCACATACCATCTTAAGCCATCCCCTTCTAATCACAGAGCATCTATGGCATAGGGAATACTTAAAGTGGTATGTGAGTGGAAAGAAAAAGGTTGAGAACCACTGATCTATAGCATCCTATGCCATAGGTGGTCTGTGGTTAGTAAGGGATCACTTAAGGTGGCATGTGAATGGGGGGGGGGGGGGTGGGGGAAGGGAAAAGAAAAGGCTGAGAACCACTGCTCTAATGCAAATAGTATCCCAAGGAAAAACAGCCTGCTTATAGAATTACATAGTCAGGACTAGAGAGATTATTCATTAATTCACTAACAATATTTATCCATTTCAAATGTAACATTAGAAAATTCTGGAAACACTCAGCAGGTTGGGCAGCATCTGTGAGGAGAAAGCAATTGAGTTAACGATGAATAAAAAGAATAATCAAAACAAAATGAGAAGAGCAGGATATCTGAAGTTCCAGGGTGGGGAGGAGGGCTGGAGAGAATAAATTGAATGTGTATATTAGAATATAAACCAAGGGAACCCACATGATGCAACTATTGTTGGTGCTATCTAAATGAGAGTATGTAGCCGCATGTTACTTGAAAGAAAGACATACTCGTGAGTGTAGTCAGGTTAAGCTCTGTTTTATTGGAGCTCAAGCCCTACTTTTATACCTCTTGTGTTCCCACCATTTGCCCCAATTGCTGACACAACCACCCGCATAACAAAAGCGGGTTTCCCGCGCATAGGTACTTTCTTGAATGACAATACCTTCCCTTCACGCTGTCCCTGTCTGCTGGCTGTGCAGCAGGAGGCAGTGCCATTTGGGGTCGTTGGCCCTTAAGCTGCTCTTGGTTCGCTTGCTAGGGCCAGTGCCTCTGCGCGGTATGCTACCTTTTAGGTGCGCTCGCTGCCCGGAGTGCCTCCTCTATGGGGGTGCTGTTCCTTCGGCGGGTCTGGCTGAGGAGTTTAGTGATGAGCCCCATGGATCCCCAGCACTCTCTTTTCTGCTTCCACAGGACATCTGCTTGTGCTGCGACTTTCCAGGGATCACTGAAGTCGGTGCCTGCCAGGAGCAGTTGGATGTCCTTGGGCACTTGCTCCAGGAATGCCTGGGCTTTTGTTTGCCCAGGAGGCCCAGCATCTTGTTCCTGAGGGCTGACGGAGGGTGTCCCCTAGACCGTCCAGATGGAGCAAATGTGCCCCTCTCTCACTCCATGAGAGCCCGAAGGTCTCGATTAGCAAGTCGAAGGCGGTATATGCGCCTTCCGATGGGGACTCCTGGATGAGGTTGGCCACCCAGCTTGCTGTGTCCTGGTCCAGGGTGCTCATCACGTGGGAGTACTGGGTGGACTCTGCTGTGATCTGCCAGATCTGAAACTGTGCCTCACCCTGATCAAACCACACACGTGGCTGATTGGTCCAAAAGATCGGCAGCTTGAGAGCGACTGCATGAACTGCTTCCGGCTCGCTCATTGTTGGGTCTAGATGCCATCTAAACAATCGTGGTCACCAGTTGTAGCTGCATGCTATTCGAAAGAAAGACACACTCACGAGTGTAGTCAGACTAAGTTCTCTGTTTTATTGGGGCTGAAGCCTGACTTTTATACCTCTCACATGATCGCCGTTTGCCCCAATTGCTGATGTAACGACCTGCATAACAAAAGCGGGTTTCCCATGCGCGGGTACCTTCTTGCATGACAATACCTTCTTCTCTGCGTGCGGACCCTGTCTGTTGACTGTGCAACAGGAGCCAGCACCATTTTGGGGTCGCTGGCCTTTAAACTGCCCTTGTTGTTCGTCCACCAGTTCGCTTGCTAGGGCCAGTGCCGCTGCATGGTATGCTGGCTTTTAGGAGCGCCGATTTTTTTTTTTTTTTTTTTTTTTTTCCCCCTGTGGCGGCAGGCCACCACAAGTACTTATTAAATCTAGCTGATCATACTGGCTTAGCAGTAAATAAAGGGAGTTGAGTGAAAGCAGAGGAGTGAAAGAAAAATGGTGATAGAACTGTGAGATGAATTGCTACTTCACCTGCAAAGATTATTTGGATTCCTGAAATTTAAAAGAAAGCTTGAATATTTAGCAGATCATGTGGCATATGTGAAGAGAGAAAAGTAAAGTTAATGCTACTTAAGATCAGAACTGTCCAGTTCTGATACAAGCAGAACTTATCTGTCCTAGAGGTTGGTGGAGGCTACATCATTAGTGGGTACAGGGTGTCCCCAGGTAATGAACAAGATCCGTTCCTACATCTGTCATCTGTCTTTAAGTCGAATTTGTAGGTAAGTCAGAACAGGTACATACGGTTCTTATTTAGTGTTACTAAAGCAATTTACACTTACTCTCATTCCATTGATTCTTGCATTCGTGAGATAACATTATGCGCATGTGCGAATTGGGGGCACAATGTTTTGTAAGTACGAGCTGTCCGTAAGTCGGATGTTCTTAACCTGGGGACTCACTGTATTTAAGGAAGAGGTAGATAAATGTTTCAAACATCAGGTAATTGGGCCCTTGGCTAGACCAGCCATGATCCTGTTGAAGGATCATGCTCCTGCACCTACTTTCCTTTTGTTCTAATGAAAGAAACAAAATTCAGCCATTTCTTGCATCTGATATTTTTGTGGAGGGAGGCTGTTTCATGGTGAGAAACTGGCTAAAATGTTGGCCAGAAGGTGTATGAATTTCCTTCCACAGATGAAGGTTTTATAATACATATATTTCTATTTTTGTATGAACATTGGAGTCCCCTGCAAAATAAGTCAGTTACCTGTTATGAATTTTATAGGAGACACATAGATAATTGACAATTAAACAAATTATCAATTTGTAGCTCGGAAGTAATTGCATTGCTATAGTGGGAGATGAAGGATTCCTGTCTGCAGTTATTTTAAAAATAGCTCATCATTAATGCCTACCTTTGAGAACTATTATATTGCCTGGTTTAATTGAATGCTGAAACATTTCATCTTAATGGAACATCTTTTTTCCTCTTGTTTAGTGAATGACCTACAAGAAGAAGGTAAAAATGCCATCAATGCTCCATTGACTCCAACTCCCGCAGACATTCACCCAGAGGACACCATGCTAGGTATATGAATACATTTTTCTTAATCTTTTTATACTTCTACTGTTTATAATTAAAACATTCAAAGGAATTTTTAGATGCCTAATAGAGTTCATTAGCTTTAATTCTTGTAACATTTGTGATAACTTAGAAGCTTAGGTTTCCTTCACATATGCAGAACTTTATTGTTGCCTTTCTTGTTGTTCATGTACATTAACCCTCAATAAAAAGTGTAACTTATTTGGTAAACACAACTGCATAATTTACTTTCTTTTGTTCATTTATATTTGATTGGTTTATTCATAGAGGAGAATGAAGAACACACTATGATTGAGCCATATTCCAAGGAAGGGGCAAAGTTTAAAGAACTAGTGAAGGTAAAGTTCGAGAAGAAAATGGCTCCAATGAGTTACTGCCAAAAACAACATGGTTTTATCCTTTAGTCTGGTCATTATACTGTATGTCTGCAATGCTACAATACATAACAAAATGTGCAGTACTGCAAATTCACGAGAATTTGCCATAACATGGTATGATTATTCTTCTTGAAATGGCTGTAATTTTGTCCGTGTGTTGACTGCATCAATTTTAATTATCAGCTTATTCTGATCAATCATTGAAGTTCTAGTTTACATTAAAAAAATTGGTGTGATTTAAATTTTGGAGGTTTTGAAAAAAACTGAATCAAGGATATTTAACGTGCATTTTCAAAGAGGTCTTGGAAAAATTGGCAGTTTAGTGACTAATATATGCCTTTGTGCAATTTGAGGAGAGACCTCGTCATGAATTTTTTAACTGGGGGTTGACTAGAAGAGTCCAAT
This sequence comes from Narcine bancroftii, assembly GCF_036971445.1. Taxonomy (NCBI): domain Eukaryota; kingdom Metazoa; phylum Chordata; class Chondrichthyes; order Torpediniformes; family Narcinidae; genus Narcine; species Narcine bancroftii. Next base: position 74,390,251 of record NC_091479.1, read on the forward strand.
GAAATTAATTTTTCCAATTGTTCTCTTCAGTCTTTTCTAATAATTTGAATGAAAGCATCAAGAGGTTCACATTTGACAAAAAAAAATAGTGACGGATGGATATGAATCTTGTTGAGAATTAGATATCACAATGAGTCCTGGTAGCATATACATGCTTCGAAGTTATGTTGAAATGGGAGGGAGAATTAAAACTGAAGCCACATCATAACTGGTCCTCCATGGTCATTGCTTCGATGCTATTATTACTAAAGGCCAACAAATATTGGAGTGTATTTCACAAATAATCCTGTATATAACAAAGATATCGATATGATTGTTCCTTTATCAAGAATGCTGTTGTTACCCTTGATATCCTCCTAGGGGTGTGGTTATAGTGATGCTAGGATGTGTTCAAAGGAAGGCCAGAAAGTTGAGGCACAGTTTAAAAGGCCTTAATTGTGGTAGTAAGCAGATAGTGTTTCAGTTTATTACTGTAGTTATTATTTCATTTATGAAATCATTCTTTAAACACTCTCTTTAGGTTCTAATTGACTGGATTAATGATGTGCTTGTTGAAGAAAGAATAATAGTGAAGTCACTTGAGGAAGATCTGTACGATGGTCAGGTTTTGCAGAAACTGTTTGGTGAGAACAACAAGTTTTACATGAAAAGACTTCAGTGCATTCGGTTTAACAAGTCTGTTTTTTTTTGGTCTGTTGCCCTCTCCTTTAACTAATTTTATTTCCACATATACAAATAATTACCGTTTAAACCCGTTTTAGTAAATTGAAGATTCAACCTGAAATACCATGTCAAAGTTTGTATCCTCCTATTTTTCAACCGTACACAGCAATAAATCTTAGGACTATTAAAGAGTTTACTGAAGATTTCTAAATCCATATCAACACAGCAAGTTGTACAAATTTTGTATAATTGTGACAGATTATGCTGTGTTTCTATTGTATATAGATATATTTTTGGGAGATAAATTGGGGCAGTTTTTTTTAGTGTAGGTCACATACGAACAGTTCAAAACTGATCTCATTTAAAATACTGGAGCTCTGCTCAAGCCAGACAGGGTGACTCCTGGGGGCCTTCACTAATCGACTGTTGTTTTGAAAAGCAACAGATAAAAGAGATTGGAGGAGTAGTTCGGAGCCACAGGCTGTCTGGAGTGCAACTTGCTGTTCTAAGAGGGTCATTTGGTTTGGCAAGCAGAGGTCAAACAGGCTTTTTCTCTTGAGTGAATTGAACTGGGACTGAACAGGACAAGCTGGAAAGCTTGTAGAAAAACCCCATTTGAAGACAGGTTGTGAGTGCTTAGTTCAGCCTGGTCAAAGCCCTTGTTGTTCATGCAAGAGGAGAGGACTGGCTGCATAATGTTTCACTTGAAATAAGGGAAACAAAAAGGAACTCTCTGGTGACCTGAAAGAAAGAGGTTATCATCTGGAAAATCCTGATGGGGCAAGTTTCTTCGGCAAGACAGTGACGTGGCTGATTAAAAGGGATCAGTTTGTGTCCAAGGAACAACAAATCTCTCTCTGAGAACTGACAAGAACCTTCCTGATCGGTAACCATTTACCTTTCAAGCACCAAAGCCTGGTGAACTTCATAAATGTTAAATTCTGTACACAGTCTAAGAATTGCTTGCAACCAGTGAACTTAGAGGAATGAGTAGTGAGATTGGACTGTGAATCAAAGAACTTTTCTAAACTTAATACACATTACATGCACATGCACTTAATTAGAGTTAATAGTGATAAGTTAAAGTGTGATTCTGTTTTTATGTTTAAAGATAATTAAAAGCAACTTTTGTTTAAGTAACCATTTGTCTTGGTGAATATCTATTGCTGCTGGGTTTTGGGGTTCTCTGGGATTGTAACATAATTGATAAACTTCATAATATTGCCCATTACATCAAGGTTAGAGTCTTTTGTAGAAATATGAATGAGCAATGACAATACTGCCTTTGGCTTCCTGTCCCTGAAAAGTTTGTGAATCCATATCACTACTTTTCCCTTAATTCCACAGACTTCAGTTAACCTCCCTTGACCTTTCATTCATAACTAAATACCTAGTGG